>NC_046163.1:59824285-60064358 GCF_011064425.1 Rattus rattus | reverse complement strand
AACTCTTGTATTCTTTTCTTTTTTTATTGGATAGTTTAAGTATTTACATTTCAAATGTTATCCCCTTTCCCAGTTTCCCCTTGCCCATCCCCTTCCCCCTGCTTCTATGAGGATGTTCCCCTCCCTCTCACCCACTACCACCTCAACAGCTTGGCATTCTTAACTATTATCCTCAACTGTACACCCTGCCCTTGGGGTTAGATGCCACTGAGACAAAGCATAGATAGAAGTGCAAAGAACTGAACATCTAATGTCCCCCGCCCTTGGAGCCAGAGGAAATGCTTCCCCTTCCCACCTCGCACACTTTAAAATGCTTGATCTATATATGTACAGATACATATCCATATGCACACACGTGGACATAGTCATGTTTAACGCTCTTCAGGCTTTCCTGTAATGTGTCTTTACCTCCAGGGATGTGGACCCCAACTTCTGTTGGAATTCGGTGAGGATGTTGAGAAGTTTGTCATAGTTATCAGTGTTCTGGTAGATCCTTTTTCGGTGAGGCTTATTTACATCCATGAAGTCCACAAATAAAACTGGGTTGTTCATCAGACTCTCCTGGCTCCAGGAAACCTATTGTAAAATAAGAATTCAATCGCTATTCAGATTCCATTGTCTTTACATTGAAATCCTATCTTTTCCTAAGACCGAAATCTGCCTGTCATAGAAGCTTCTGACAGAGGAACCTTAGACTCAGGTTCCCGTGTGTGTACACACATATGTGCGTGTGTGTGTGTGTGTGCTTGTGTGTGTTCCTTTGAGCAGTGACACTTGTAGTCCCCTCTTCAAAATAGCATTTTTAAAAAATGCTTCTAACCAAATACCCTGTTACAGAGGAAGCCAAGGATACTGAAATACAGTTGTGACCATGACCTCGCCTCAGGGTTCTGGACTTGGGCTGAGAGCTCTCTGGTTAGAGCCGGGTGCCCTGCAGGTCTACGGACAATCCGGGAGAAGGACTGTCCCTCGTCAGCTGTCAGTTACCACCCCAGGCTGTAGCTTTGCATAGTTAGTTGCCTTCTTCTTTGCATGCTTTTGGTTCTCTGTCATGCCATGGCCACAGACTCTCTCCTGCTTGAGCCTTGCTCTTTTCCTCTAAAACCAGTCAGGATGGAAGGCTCTTTCCCGTCTCACTCACTGCAGGACTGTGCTCTGGCTGGCAGAACACCAGCATGCTCTCCTGCAGCTTCTGGTTTAAGGTGGCCGTGGGCAGTCTCCACCCGTTCCAGTAGTCCTTGGCATACACCTCACTTGCTGTCTAGACCCGGAAGTTCCTGATGGACATTCAGAGGTCATTTGCTTAGAGACTATATGCCATCAGACGTCTTGTGTCACTTGACCAGCTGGGTTAACTGTGTATAACCTTACTATGCTGCACACCATTGGTCAAGTGAGGACAATGACAGGGCCTCCATCACAGAGGTCATAAACAAAGATTGATGAAGGATCCACGTATCAAGGTCTGAGTCAGCGCCTCATGCATTGAGCTCCCTGTTTAATTAGTCGTATTTCACTCTCTCAGAAAGACAACTGAGTAACCCTCCTGTTAATAATTCATGTCCTTGTGCTTATAAGGACAGTTTGGTTGATGTGGTCTTTAATTTGGGGAATTGTAGCTGCCTCTGCCACTCATAGGGTTGACGGCTGCTAAGGGAAACCTGGTTCCCATGAACTTGCTCCCTCACCGTGCACTGCCTTTGTATCTTTCTGTGGTGAGATGTGAAGGCAGACTTGTGTGCTTTCGATCTTATAGGATGCTTAGAGGACGGCCGGGAGTCCTCTCAGGAGTCTTCCTGGGGGAGGTGTAATGAGCTCTCTTCTGATTTTCATTTTCTTAGTCTATCCCTTCACTCATTCTTTTAAAAACAAAACTCATTATATGTGTGCGTGGGCACATGTGGACCTCAGAGGACGGTTTGTCCAGGTGGGTTTCTTTCCTTCTACCTTTATGTGGGTCTGGGGGTTAGAACTCTGGTTGTCAGGTTTACAGGACAAAAACCTCACCTGCTAAGCCAGCTGGCAAGCCCCATGGCCCTGCTGAGCTGGCTGGTCAGCCCCATGCCCCTGCTGAGCCGGCTGGTCAGCCCCATGCCCTCCTGAGCTGGCTGGTCAGCCCCATGCCCTGCTGATATGGCTGGTCAGCCCCAGGGCCCTGCTGATATGGCTGGTCAGTTCCATGTCCCTGCTGATATGGCTGGTCAGCCCCATGCCCCTGCTGATATGGCTGGTCAGCCCCATGCCCCTGCTGATATGGCTGGTCAGCCCCATGCCCCTCCTGAGCTGGCTGGTCAGCCCCATGCCCTGCTGATATGGCTGGTCAGCCCCATGGCCCTGCTGATATGGCTGGTCAGTTCCATGTCCCTGCTGATATGGCTGGTCAGCCCCATGGCCCTGCTGAGCTGGCTGGTCAGCCCCATGCCCCTGCTGAGCCGGCTGGTCAGCCCCATGCCCCTGCTGCTGGTCAGCCCCATGCCCCTGCTGAGCTGGCTGGTCAGCCCCATGCCCCTGCTGAGCTGGCTGGTCAGCCCCATGCCCCTGCTGAGCTGGCTGGTCAGCCCCATGCCCCTCCTGAGCTGGCTGGTCAGCCCCATGCCCCTGCTGAGCCGGCTGGTCAGCCCCATGCCCCTCCTGAGCTGGCTGGTCAGCCCCATGCCCTGCTGATATGGCTGGTCAGCCCCATGGCCCTGGTGATATGGCTGGTCAGTTCCATGTCCCTGCTGATATGGCTGGTCAGCCCCATGGCCCTGCTGAGCTGGCTGGTCAGCCCCATGCCCTCCTGAGCCAGCTGGTCAGCCCCATGCCCTCCTGAGCCGGCTGGTCAGCCCCATGGCCCTGCTGAGCTGGCTGGTCAGCCCCATGGCCCTGCTGAGCTGGCTGGTCAGCCCCATGCCCCTGCTGAGCTGGCTGGTCAGCCCCATGCCCTCCTGAGCTGGCTGGTCAGCCCCATGCCCCTGCTGAGCTGGCTGGTCAGCCCCATGGCCCTACTGATATGGCTGGTCAGCCCCATGGCCCTGCTGATATGGCTGGTCAGCCCCATGTCCCTGCTGATATGGCTGGTCAGTTCCATGTCCCTGCTGATATGGCTGGTCAGCCCCATGCCCCTGCTGAGCTGGCTGGTCAGCCCCATGCCCCTCCTGAGCTGGCTGGTCAGCCCCATGGCCCTGCTGAGCTGGCTGGTCAGCCCCATGCCCCTGCTGAGCCGGCTGGTCAGCCCCATGGCCCTGCTGATATGGCTGGTCAGCCCCATGGCCCTGCTGATATGGCTGGTCAGTTCCATGTCCCTGCTGATGGCTGGTCAGCCCCATGCCCCTGCTGAGCTGGCTGGTCAGCCCCATGGCCCTGCTGATATGGCTGGTCAGCCCCATGGCCCTGCTGATATGGCTGGTCAGCCCCATGGCCCTGCTGATATGGCTGGTCAGCCCCATGGCCCTGCTGATATGGCTGGTCAGCCCCATGCCCCTGCTGATATGGCTGGTCAGCCCCATGGCCCTGCTGAGCTGGCTGGTCAGCCCCATGCCCCTCCTGAGCTGGCTGGTCAGCCCCATGCCCCTGCTGATATGGCTGGTCAGCCCCATGGCCCTGCTGAGCTGGCTGGTCAGCCCCATGCCCCTCCTGAGCTGGCTGGTCAGCCCCATGGCCCTGCTGAGCTGGCTGGTCAGCCCCATGGCCCTGCTGATATGGCTGGTCAGCCCCATGCCCCTCCTGAGCCGGCTGGTCAGCCCCATGCCCCTGCTGAGCCGGCTGGTCAGCCCCATGCCCCTCCTGAGCCGGCTGGTCAGCCCCATGCCCCTGCTGATCTGGCTGGTCAGCCCCATGGCCCTGCTGAGCCGGCTGGTCAGCCCCATGCCCCTGCTGATATGGCTGGTCAGCCCAGTACCTTCATTCCTTCTCTACTCATTCAACCTAGATTTAGTTGTTGAATGGTTATATTAAGCTGAATTCCAAAGATTTATCAAGAAAAAAATCAATGATTCTGTCTTCATGAAGCATGTAAATTGGAAAGAGATAAGACAGGTCTGTGATATGAAAGTCCAACAGTATTAAAACATACAAAGAAGAATCTAGAAGGAGGCTGGCGCTGGCCAGAAAAGGTTACCAAAATGTCAAAAGTATGCACTGAATTTGTAAAATGATCCACACTGTATATTGACAAATTATAGTGTCATGTGTGTAGGGACTACATGTCTTTATAATGTGTTTTTACAGCATAAAAAACCCTATTTGCCACCTCAAATAGCACCATTGTGCCCAACAGTTCTCACGGACTTCTCCATCCTGCGTAAGAGGCACCATTGTCCCGTTCTACCCCTCATCCCTGCTTCTGAGCGGTGGACTCTTTAGACTTTGCACATGGTGGGAATGGGCTTTCTGAGCCTGCAGTATCTCACTTAGTGTCATGTCCACAGGCTGAGTCTTGAACAACGGCCATGACCAGGGTGAGCCACGGGAGGGGACCTGCGGCCGTGGAGGCAGAGGCTGTGGTAAAAAGCTGTATTCTGGTTGGAATGCAGGGGTGTGTGCACACGCAGGCATGGACACTGAGGCCAGCACTCGGGCCTCGTGGTGGTAGGGAGGGTGTGGTGAAGGTCAAGGAGGAATGGTTTCCAGCATGTTCAATATTTCACAGTCCCAGAGCAGCACGATGCAGGGTTAGAAGTCTAAACCTATAGATTCAGATCGTTCTCTTAAGGTCCACATTATTTTCACTGAATTCCTCACCTGTATTTAAAATGTAAGACGGCTCAGTGGTTAAGAACACTGGCAGCTCTTCTGAGATCCTGGGTTCAATCCCAGCACTTACATGGGGGCTCAAATCCGTCTATAACTATAGTTTTATAGGATCTGATGCCCTCTTCTGGTGTGCAGACATACATACAGACACCCATATATATCAAATAAATAATAAATCTTTTAAAATGTAGGTGTAAGAGTGTTTTTCAGAATCACAGTAGCTTAGCTACATCACTGTGTATTAGCAACAATTCTAAATGATCTTCATCACCCCCACATCCGACAGAGGGCTGATAGCCAACATTTATAAAAACCTCAAGAACTTAACCCAAATAACCCAATTAAAAAATGGGGGCACAGAGCTAAACAGAGAATTTTCAACAGAGGAATCTCGAATGACTGAGAAGCACTTAAAGAAATACTCAGTGTCCTTAGTCATCAGGGAAATGCAAATCGAAACAACTCTGAGATTCCTTCTTACATTGGTCAGAATGGCTATAATCAAAAACTCAAGCGACAGCACATGCTGAAAATGTGGTACATCTACACAATGGAATATTGCTTAGCTATTAAAAATAAAGACATCACGAATTTTGCAGGCAAATGGATGGATTTTGAGAATTTCTTTCCTAGTGAGGAAACTCAGTCCCAGAAGGACACCCATGGTACGAACTCACTTATAAGTGGATATTAGCCATAAAATACAGGATACCCATGCTACACTCCGCAGACCCAAAGAAGCTAAACTAGAAGGCCCCAGTGAGGATGCCTGAATCTCACTTAGAAGGGGGAATAAATTAGCCATAAGAGGAAGATGGAGGAAGGGAACTGGGTAGGGGAGAGGATGGGGGAGGGGAATGGGAGGTTTCAGGATCAGGTGTGGGGAGAGGCAGGAGGGATGGCCAGATGACCATGAGAATGAATGGGAATCTGTAACTGACAGGGGTAGTGAGGTGGGGGGGGCATCTCCAGAATGAGACAAGAGGCCTGGGGAGAGGGAGGCACCCAAGAATCAATGGGGGTGTATTGAGCTGTGACTCACAGCACTGGAGATATGGAACCTTTAGTCACCCCCTGTAGTCAGGAATTCCAGTGGAGCAGTAGGGACACCAACCCACACTCAAAACTTTCAATCTCAAATATATCCCGTCTATAAGAAATGCAGTGATGGGAGACGGAGCAGAGACTGAGGGAATGGCCAGCCAATAACAGGCCCAACTTGAGACCCATCCCATGGGCAAGTACTAATCCCTAACACTGTTAATGATGCTCTGTTACGCTTGCAGACAGGAGCACATTGTCCTCCGAGAGTCTCCACCCAGCATCTGACTTAGATATAGACGCCCACAGCTCGACAGTGGATGGAGCTTAGGGACTCTTGTGGAAGGACAGGAAGGAGGATTGCAGCCTCTAAGGGGATAAGGATTCTACAGGAAGACCAACAGAGTCAACTAATCTGGACCCTTGGGGCTCTCAGAGACTGAAGCACCAACCAAAGAACATGCACAGGCCGGATCTAGGTTTCCCCACACATGTGTAGAAGATGTGCAGCTTGGCTTTCATGTGGGTCCTAAACAACTGGAACAGGGGCTATCCCAAAAGCTGTTGATGTGTTCTATCAGCTGGGCTGCCTTGTCTGGCCTCAGTGGGAGAGGACGCACCTAGTCTTACAGAGACTTGAAGTGCAAAGGTGGGGTGGGGGGTGGGGGGATACTGGGTTAGGGGACAGGAGGACGGGAGGGAGGCTGGGGGGAAGGATTGTGAGAGGAGGTGACCAGGAGGGAGCAGTGAGCGGGACATAAAGTAAATAAGTAAAATAATGAATAAAAAAAATAAATAAAACAAAAAAATTTTAAAAATCCATGCGTTTGTTATAGTCTCAGAACCGTGAATATGCACACACACTGGTAAAATATTCACATGCAGACGTACATTTAAATGTCTGTTTACGTGCATGTTTATATAAGCAGAGCTCTGTGGATAAAGCCTGTATTGTACAATTCTGTTTCAATAGTGTTGAGCTCTGCCCTTACTGTCCTCCTCAGGGGGCTCAAGATTAAGTAGTAAAGAGCGACTCAATGCCTGTTGAGCTACAAGACTCAGTTCAAGCCATTGGTTGTGTTGTTCTCTGTGACATCATTAAAAGAGACACCAAGGAAGCTAAAGGTCAAAGGGGTGGAGAGAGGCATCTGGGCATCTTCAGTGGGCAATTCTGCAGGCCCTGGAGAGACCGGAACGGTGCTGAGGCTCTGAGAGGCCAGAGTCGTGGACGGAAGAAGCAAGACTTGATCGTTTCCCTCACAGCTCAAGCTTCGATCTCAGACATCTTTAAGTAAGGAATGGAATTCTTAAAACCAAGTTGCTTTCATTAGCATTAGAGATATACTTGAGGACTTTCATAAAACAACACTGTGTGTGTGTGTGTACATGTGCACATGCGTGCGATTCCACTTGGGATACATTTCCCAACAATACCTGCATATGATTCTGGAGTTCTGTTGACAGGATCTGATAGAAAAGGCTTTTTTCTTTGGGTTCAATCAAACGATCATGAAACACGCGGCTGGCTTCGTGAACTAGGAGCAGAGCAACCATCTCTTTGGAGTTAATTACGCTCTTGTCTGCCTGCATCAATCCTAGCAGAAGCTGACAGATCAAAAGGCAACACGTGACCAACATACACAGGTGTACGTTACATAAACACAAACTTTCCAAGGTAAGATTCATCAATTTCTGAAAGTGACAATCTGAATGTTTTCATTGGATGGGTGAGCTAAAGCCACAGAAGATGCCTATGGGATGACTTGAAAATGTCTCAGGATCTGAGGAGACTCCGAGGAGCAGAAACTGTAGCTGGGCAGATGTTGCCAGCACAGGTGACAGGGAAGCAGTTTTTATTAAAAGCTTTTGTGTTTTCTTTGAGACAGGATCTCGCTCTGTGGCCTTGGCGTCCCTGTAGACCAGGCTGACCTCGAACTCAGAGATCTTCCTGCCTCTGCCTCCTGACTACTGAATTAACAGCATCACCACACCTGGCTGTGAGGTGCTTTCTAATATTGATGTATTTGACATTTTACGTTTAAATCAGGGCTGACCTTCTACAGCAAGGGAAGAAAGATAATGTATTCAATATTCTCTCTCTCCCTCCCTCCCTCCCTCCCTCCCTCCCTCCCTCCCTCCTCTTCTTCCTCCTTCTCCTCTTCTTCCTCCTCCTCCTCCTCTTTTGTCTCTTTAAGACAAGATTCTCTGTGTAGTCTTCGCTGTTCTGGAACTCCGATGATTTCCCTCCCTCTCCTTCCCGAGTGCTGGGATTAAAGGCATGTCCCACTATGCATTGCTAACTTTTTCCTTAACATTGAATTCTGCACATTATTTGATTGCACTGCTGACTAAGCCAGTGCTCCTGGGTAAGCGGTTAATTCACGAATGTGCATCAAGTACTTAAATAGGTCCACTCCCTTGCAGCAACAGAGAAGTCCCCCAGACAAGGCCAAGCCCAAGCCCAAGCCCACACTATGACCTTGTCATTTCTTTTGCCCAGAACCCCAGCTTGTACTAACGGCCTTACTGGTTTTGTCACTGGATCCTGTACTTCACACTATTTGAACAGTTCTCTTCAGTGGACACGTGGTACAAACTGCCACTGTGGCTTTCCCTTCTGTTGTACCTTCTGACAATTTGATGTGGGCACAACCAACAGAGCGGGAGGAAGAGAGGGAGACAGAAAATTATACCCCGATTTAAAGGTTAAAATCAAGCTAGAGCTGGGCTGGAGAGATGGCTCGATGGTTAATAGCACAGACTGCTCTTCCAGAGGTCCTGCGTTCAAGTCCCAGCAACCACATGGTGGCTCACAACCATCTGTGATGGGATCTGATGCCCTCTTCTGGTGTGTCTGAAGACAGTAACAGTGTACTCACATACATAAAATAAATAAATCTTAAAAAAAAATAAACAAGCCAGAGAACTAACGTCATAACAAACCTTAAACATGTCTCGGGGATTGAATATATAGTGGCATTTGGTTGGTGTTGGCAACATTTTCTTACAGACTTCATAATATATCGCCAGGGAGCAGTAGACAATCTGATCTCTGCATTTCTGCACCTCAGTTACGAAGTTATGGAGGGAGAAATACAACCCCAAGTGAGCCTTTAAAGAGAAAACTTTGTTTAATTAAACACGTAAATGTAGGCTACGGCAAACACTTACCGTGAAGCTGACTTGTCGACTGTACACACAGTGTTAATTTCACTAAGAATTATTGCTAGTTAAAATTTCTTAGATCAGGATGGTGGCAAAAGTGCAAAGGTGCCCTGGGTGTGGGAAACAGAGGCCATACCAGAGATCATAGTTTGTCACATGGCCTAGAAAGATGTGACTTGTGTTCTTTGGGGACAATTTGGTGGCCCACCTCTGGGCACATCAGCTGTGGTACTCCAACATCATCTTCCTTGCCAGAGAGGCAAGTGATAGAATGTTACCTCATCTGGATGGCAATACACAAGGCCTGTCTTTACAGAATCCAGAAAGTCCTTATTGGAAAAATGGCTTAAATTGAAGTACAGGGCAATTTATACATCTGATGTGTGAGGTTGCATAGAAGTAGTAACTGTCTTGAAAATTAATCTCGCATCTCCTTTCTTTAGAAGTTTTAAAGGTAGATAAAACCAATTTCAAACCCCTTATGATTCTGATACAGGTGACCACAGGCTACACCTAAAAGGAAAAACTGCTTTAGAAGAAAGTAAATGTGTGTGCCAAGCTAGGTTGGCCCAGGAGAGACTGCCCCTGATGAGAAGGTGCAAAGATGGGAACACAGTGCTCATGCTTTAAAGGGAGTTCCTGAGTTCCATGCCAGGTGTGTGAGATCTCTCTCACCTCTGTCACCTCTGTCAGGAACGTCACCTCTTGGGACTGCATTAGATAAATACCACATACATTTCTTATGAACATTAAATGCGACTTCAATATTGAGACAAGTCATAATAGTCCCGAAAATACAGGAGAAATAATACTTATAAGATAAAGGATAATTTCTCCGTGCTAGTGGCCTTGAGTCACACACTTCTCCCACTCCCCACCCCCAGTAGATGAGCTGGGTGGAAACCCATGTATCTCAGTGGTAGTTACCATAGTTAGGTTTTTTTATTGCTGTGAAAAAACAACATGACCAAAAGCAATGTGAGGATGTGTCAGGGTCCTGCCCTGACAGTCAGGTACTGAGGTGGGAGGCAAGCAGGAGGGCCAGAGGCTGATGCTCTCTTGTTATTAATGCTCTCTTCCTGTTCTGGTGATTTAACCCTCTCTTACTCTTCTGGGGCCAAGCCAGTTGACTTCTGCTGATAGCAGCAGGGGATTGAAACTTAGTTTCTTGGGCTCTTTATGTCTTGACTCAGACAAGACAGAAAGCCTCTCACTGGCCAGGCAAGAGGCTCTGAGTTCAGTAACAAAGAAACAAAGACAAAGACAGAGACAAAGAAAAAGAAAGAGAGACACACACACAGACATACATACTCTGGAGGAGGCAGAGAAAGGGCTACACTAAGCATTTATTTTTGCTTTCAGCTTTTTATAGTTTTTCTTTTTACACAAAAGTCTTATATGCAAGAAAAAATTACCTCATAGATAAAATGTTACACAAACAGGAGTTACAGCAGAATGTAGATTATAAATTAAAAGCAGTGTTTCATCCTATAAGCTCATTAGAAGTTCAAAGCAATAGTTTTATACGGCCTTGCTTTATCATAGTATACACCTGTGGCTTCATCTTTAGACCTGATTTAGAATGAATGTTTTTCTTGATCATTAATGTGTGTCCCAATCCTGTTTTCTTTTCCTAGTGTAATTAGTCTATGACACATGAAGGTTTACAGAACTCTATTTGCAGCTTATATTCTATAGGGGGCTTGAGAATACTTGTATCAATTTAGGAGTTCTCTAAAGTCATTATTAGGAATTATGAAATCATCCGTTTGTCTAAACAGCATTACCAACTGCATGAAAGAATATCTTCATATTGATTCTGTAGGAAATTTGCCCAATAGGGTGGGGATAAACACCTAGGAAATCATTAAGCTCTGTAATAGTGTCCAGAAAGGCACATCAGCAGTGAGAAGCAATTCTAGAACAAAGTCTCTGCTGTCTTTGCTTCTCAGAGCTCAACAAAGCCCTGCAAAACAGTGTGCCATGTCCTGAAAGTCCACTGACTTGACATAGCTCTCCTAGACGGGCTTCAGGAAGATGGGGTTTACTTCATCTTATAGTTCATAGTCCATCATCTAAGGAAGGCTAGGGCACGGACTCAGCACAGGTATCTGGAAACAGAACTGATACAGAGGCCATGGAGGGGGTTCTGCTTATTGATTTACTCCTCCTGGCTTATTCACCCTAGGGCCATTTGTTCAGGGGTGGCATTACCCACAGTGGCATTACCCACATCAATACCAATCTAGATCATACCCTACTTTTTAATCCCAGCATTTGGGAGCCAGAGGCAGGTGGATCTCTGAGTTCCAGGCAAGTCTGCTCTACAGAGTGAGTTCCAGGACAGCTGGGGCCATGTAGTAAAACTCTTTTTCAACCCATACACATAAAAAAAAAAAAAGAAGATCCTCTATTCCCAGGTATGTCAAGGCTTGTGTTCTGTTGACAAAAACCAACCAGTAGAGTATACAGCACTTTTTTTTTCTTTTTTTCAGAGCTGGGGACCGAACCCAGGGCCTTGCGCTTGCTAGGCAAGCGCTCTACCACTGAGCTAAATCCCCAACCCCTACAGCACTTTTGAGAACCTGGTTCTAGCCCAGTGGAGGGAGCGAGGGAGCTACATACATTACCTGAAAAACAGTGCACAAGACACTCTGTGGAGGGTGAGGCAACACCAGCATGGAGAAGTGCTTGAGGAGACGGGGGCTGATGTCCTTCCCACCGGCAGAAGGTGTACAAGCAGCAATTAGAGAAAGATCTTGAATACTCTGTGGGAAGAGTTTTAAAAGGGGAATGCATCTGTAAGAAGTGAAATATATACCCATATCCCAGCCCCAAGTGGACAGATGCAGGCAGACATCTAGATTACTATTTACTATGAAACCAAAATTACAATGGTAATAGAAACCTGTACTCTTACTGATAACCTGTCATAAAATGTAACTTTTTATGTACAGAGCCTTTCTACATGTCATCAGGAATTAGCCCATTTTAAAAAATGACAATCACTTCCAAATGTGAAACCATTAGAAGAAAATACAGGGAAATACATCATGAACTGGCCCGGGCAAAGATGCTCACAAGCACAAGTGACAAAGCTAACATAGTCAGGTGGGATTATCCCAAGCAGGAAGTTCCAGCACAGCACAATGGTTGACAGTAAACAGATGCTGACAAGAGGCTACCATCTAAGGTACACAAGGAACTCAAACAGTCCAACAGCTCACCTGCCATGAACAATCCAACTAGAGTTTGGCAAACATTTTAACAAAGGAAAAATTAAATAAACAGCAGGCAAATGAAAATAAATGTCACGCTCATCATTGACCACCAGGGAAATTAAAATAAAAACAATTATGAGATATCATTTTACTCCAGTTAGAAAAGCTATTAGCAAAAGACAAGAAATGGGGAATTCTGGCAAGGCTGAGGTCTCTGAGGAGAAGGGAATTCTCAAACTACTAGAGGGACTGTAATTAGCACAGGCATTAGGAGAAATAGGGCATAGGCTCCTTATAAAATAGAATTACCACATGTTCCAATTATCCTACTATGAATATATATTCACACACATAATCAACAGAGATCAAGTCAGCATATAAAACATATCTACATCTGCTGCACTTTAACAACAGAAAAAAAAAAAACCCATCAGAATCAATTTAAGGGCCCACTAATGGATAAAGAAACATGGTGTATGTATGTGACAAAATTCCACTAAATCTTAAGAAAATGAAGTCCTGTCATTTATATCAACTTAAATGATCCCAGAAGACTTATGTTAAGCAAAATAAGCCAGACACAGAGAGACAAGCACTGCATGGTCTCAATAATTTGGGGGATCTAAAATATGTAATATCAGACATTTCCCACTAATAATTCCAACTATAAGTGTTTTAATTCCCTAATTAAGTAATGTAGACTTGTCAGTTGGATATTGTCCTGTAAAAATACAGATGACTCGAAAAGAAATGCTGAGAGAAAGGATAGAAATTAATCCACCAACAAATGAAAGCCAAGACCATTCTGGCATAACCGTTTTGCTAGCGAGTGAGTGAAGTATACTTCAGCTGAGAGCTATCAGAAGAGAGCTATTTGGGGTGGCGGGGGGGGGGGAGAAGAGAGCAGGGAGGGAGGGGGATCAAGGTGGAGGATGAGGGAGAGTGAGGAGGGAGGGAGACAAGTCGGAGCAGTACAACGATATGCATGCATGAAAATATCCAAATGAGGCCCATTGTGTTATAAGCTAATTAAAACATCAATTAAAAAACAAAGACAGAGCAGGATCCTGTATACCCCACTAAAGACAGAGGACTGTGAAGGGTAGTAGGGATGGACACAGGGACAGGCTTGACAACAGACATCAAGCAGAAAAGCAGACAGCAGGAAAAATTATAGGTTCCTACTTTGCAGCAGAGTAACAAACCACTAGTTGAGAGGATTTCTGGATGTCCTTCTTTAAAGGGAATGACAAATGTTTGAGGTGATTCATGAGCTAAATGCTCAAATTTCGTGGTTACATCTTGTATAAATATAGCAAAATGCCACCCTGTACCCATAGGTGTATTCAATTGTTCTATGTAAATTAAAAAAGAATTTTAAACGAGGAGTCCTTGGAAAATAAATACTATGTAACTGAGGCTGGCAGAGAGGATGCTGTTGGTGAGTTGAGCGATCCTAGCAATGTATCTGTGACGGCCTGGGGTTAGCAGATACTGGAGATAACATTGTTACGACCCTGATACACCACAAAACCACAGTGCTGGGCTCCGTAGAGCCAGAAAAGGACCAATCTCTCTTGATGGGGCATTGCTGACACCCCTGTTCCTTCTCATGTCCATGACAGGACTGCAGAAATCTCACTGAAGACCCACTTTTGACTATTTTCTGGTCACTTCAGAGATTTTGCTCAGGCTGTTTGACCCAGGACCCACTTCCTGGTTTTTTTCTTCTCTCTGTTTTTCACCATTCTCAAGTTGTCTCTGGAGGACTGCACTGGGGTGCCTTCTCTCTGACTAGGTGGACTGTAATTCAGTTTGGCTGGTGTCTGAGCCAACGCCCTAGTGAGTGTACTTCATCTGGGATCCTGACTTAAGTGTGCCTGAGACATGAAACTATTTGCAGGATGGTCATCTCATCAGGGAAGAGATCTGAGGATCAGACAGCTGACGCTGGCCAAGTCAGTTTTGAAAAAAAGGGCTTTTGATTTCCAGAGAAGGAATCAAAAAAGGGCCTCACCATTAGGAAGTTCACATAAGAAGACTTCCTATGTTTTTTTTTTTTTCTTCTTCAGTGTGCTGTAAGTGTTCAGGAACGACATTTAGTGAGGAGAAAATCTTAGCGCATACTGTACCTTCCACACGTTTCTTTCCGTGTCATAAATGCCTCCCATGTCTAATAACTGTCTGATCAATTCCAGGGGTGGCTGCGCTCCGCATTCGTCTGGTAGTGGCATATTCAAGTCATCAATAAATACTACAATCTTAAGGGAGACACAAGGTTTAAGTATATTAATTGGCATCAGAAAATTAATTATTTAGAAAATTATGATTTATGGATATTATGATCTGCTCAAGACCCTAACTGTAGGCAATAACCTATTTTTAAAAACCAAAAACAGAAGATCAAATCTATTTTGGAGATGTGGTCATGTAGGACAATGAGCATTCAACATAGCAGGAACTCTGTCCACACTTGGTCCCTTGAACGACTGCACAGTGCTCTCAGGAAAGGCTTGATGCTGACAATGCGGCTGAACTGTGGCGCTTACCTCTGAGTGTGTCAACTTACTAAGCGTTTTCTCATCGTGGGCTTGCTTTTGGCTTTTTCTATTTCATATGCACTCTGGGTTGGACAGGAAGTTTAGAAACACAATCCAGGTTTTAAATCTATATTCCTTTTTGCTGAGAATATTACCCCGCCCGGTGTAATGACTATAAGCTCTGTGTAATGAACTCTGAGTGTTTGAAACAAAAAAATACAGATAGCTGCTTTAATTTCTGAATTGTTAACTGTTGTCCTTGCTGCTGCTGTTTCTTTGTTACTATTTGAGAACACTGTTTCCCCTCCTCTAATACAGACTAGCAGCCATGTGTCCTGCCTGTATTTTCTAATGGTGTGATTATAGGTTGCTGAAACCCTTTCAAAACCCCTAACGTTCCTTTATGTAAACAAACATCTATCAGTTCTACCCGAATCTTCAGTTGAAGACAGGGGACTCTGAAGCAACCCGTTAAGGTCTGCTAACGGTGGGGCAGCACTGTGGACAGGGACTCCTAGGGGTCTCGTGCAGGCTTTTTTATGAATCGTGGGAACCTCTTGAACCTGGGCTAACTTCATCGTCTTGAATGGGAGTCAGTGATCATAAATTCCAATTGTGATCCAGACAATAAACGGACAGCTGATTCCATGCCAAGCAGACTGAGGGTGAGGATAAGAACATTCAGTGCTCCAAGTCTCTGAGTTATGTGAGTTCTAGAAGTCTCTCTTTCTCTCAGAGCTTCATGCAGTGGAAGAAAATGAGCTAGAAGCTACAGCAACACAACCCTAGTGGCTGATTCAGTTTCCAGCCAATCTTTATCCAGATTTTGGCTTATTCTTCTGTTCTTGTAAGTCCCGTCCCGGACAACGCATCAGACTGGAAGAGCGATGGTTTGAAGGTCAAAGCCCCTATTGTAAGTGAGTCTTTGGGCAATGCCCGGGAGTGCACATTCCCCTTCTCATTAACTAAAACCAACCAACTTGCTCATCCACTGGTGTGTGCAGGCTGCTTAGAGGGCAATGTTACCCGGTTGTTCTTTGGTGCTCCCAGAATGTCTTTGGTTTTTCTCACTAACTTCTGCAGAATCAGCTCCTTGGTTTTGGCGGCCGTCATGGTGGTGGTGAAGTTTACTGTGGAGACTATAATCCCTTTACCGTTTTTAACGGTGCTGTCATCATCACCTTTATCCTCTTCTGTCTTTGCACCTTGATCTATGGTGCCAAAAATAAATAAATAAATAAATAAATAAATAAATAAATAAATAAATAAATAAATAAATTGAGAACAGTTTAAGCGATGTTTGCTTTGTTTTAGGGTATCTGGAAGTGTGAAATTAAGGGATTTTATTTTGCTGTTGACTTTTAAAGGACCGTGCTCTGAGAGGGAAGCTGAAGCTTTGAATGGCTCTATATTTTCCCACTGTGATCTGCATGTGGGAAACCATAGCACATGCGATGGTGTGAGCCCTCTATTGTGGATGTTACATATTTCTGAACGCATGACGGGAAAGCAGCAAGCAGCATTTTTTACTGTTAGTGCTCATTCCCCGGGTAAGAACCATCCAGGGGGATGTGTGGGCAATGCTGTGGTGGTGTAAGACCCCAAGCCACCACTGACACCCTCGTTTCTGTTGTGTGCCCTGACACGAGAGCTACGGAACCACAACTTTTCCTGTGCTGTGCTGAGAAGCAGGGACAACTACAGACAGAGGACACCTGGATTTCATGCATTTCCCCCAGGACCGCATGGCTCACAGCGGACTCGGCCACGTGCAGCCCCTCCACCAGAGCCACTCATACCGTTCAGTAGTTCGACTGAGTCCTGGCAACTTCCCACAGACTGCATTTGAAACAAACAATTTCAGATTTTACCCTGTGACCTCACACAGCGAAGAATGGCTGGCCTGCGGTTACAACAGAAGAGACTTGATCCCAAGACTTCAAACTTACCAAGACCTACGCCAACTACTTTGCCGGTTTCACCAATCAAGACGTTGATATTCTGCCTGAGGCTGTTGGAATCAAAAGTTTTGATAAAATTAGTTTATCATTTTAGCTGTAGTATTAAAGTCTAACCAACGTAAGAGCAAACTATTGATTGGTGCTTAGATATCCCAGAAGAAAACATTTACTTTTCTGTTCACATGTTTCACATGTTTATAGTCCTAGGCCTCTCTGCATTCCATTTTGTAATTCAGCTGAAAAAAAAAAAGGCTTTTCTAATGTTTCAATGTGAGACTTAATTTTAGAAAGCTGTACTTTAGAAAATTTTATGTGAAAAATTTAGGTTTATATTTTTTTCTTTTAGGAAGAGACAGACAGAATACACAATGACAGGCAAGAGCCCCCTGTGAAGTCTATGCTTTCTAAATAGATGATTTATCTCTAGTACAACACACGGACACTAAACAAAACCTTGTGAGTATATTCAAGGCGCATCTTTTTTTTTTTCTGGGAGGAAAATAGTTTATAGTTATATTTTATGTTATGTGAAAATATGTGGTTCTAAACTTAAATTTAAAATAAATGCAATTTCTCTGATTTAGAGAATGAATCTAGCCGTTAACACCTTGGAAAAAGTAAAGATTTTCTTCTAAAAAATTAATGTATACTAATAAGGATGGAGATGAAATCAGTAACAAAAAAAGTCCTTCATCAAAGACAAACATCTCAGAGCCCTACAGTTTCACACTAAATTCTAAGGCTCATCCACTAACAAACATGGAGGTAGGTGGAACATTTCCAAACTCATTTCACTTGGCTCTGGTAAGAAAGCCAGAAAAAAGCTACAGGTAAAGAAAATTTCAGGACAGTATCATTAGGAACAGAGATAAAAACAAAAACTTCAACAGAAAGCTAACAAACTCAACAACAGTGCATTAAAGAGACCACTCTTCATGATCAAGTGCGATCTGTCCTTGGCGTGCAAAGATGATCCAACACGCAGAAATGAATTAAAGTGATCCATCACAGTAATAGAATAAAGGACGACAGCAGAACAATCACCTCAACAAGGAATCTCTATACTGAACACTATAAGGAAGTCAAAAGGTCACACAAATATCTGGAGCTATGGCCTGACTTCATGGCTTAGGAAAAGTAATACTGTTACAATGTTACTCAAGACCGCTACAGCAATCCTGAACAGAAAGGGAGGCAGCGGAAGTCATCAAAGGACTAGAGAGATGTTGCAAAGGTTAAAAGCCCTACCACTCCTGCAGAGGACTGGAATTTGGTTCCTAGTGTTCATGTCCGGGAGCTCAGAAACCCCTAAGTCCAGCTTCAGGGTATCTGATGCCCTCTTCTGCCCCCTGCAGGCATCCACACACAGTCATATGCACATAGCCCCCACAGATAACACAATTCACAAAAATTAAAATAAGAAAGTACATAAGACAGGTGCATAATCATCAACACAGCAGGACGGTGCTATAAAGAGTGTGAACTGAACCAGGTGAGGAGGCTACACTCTGCAGGCGCAGAAGGGGGAAGTGTCAGGGGCGGAGGGTGAGTG
This sequence comes from Rattus rattus, assembly GCF_011064425.1. NCBI lineage: Eukaryota > Metazoa > Chordata > Mammalia > Rodentia > Muridae > Rattus > Rattus rattus. The sequence goes on along the minus strand of NC_046163.1, from coordinate 60,046,144 downwards.
AATGGGGTGTCTGCCCAAGGATGAAAATAGAGGAGTCGGATTTCAAGGTCTATCACATGGGTGTGGAGGGTGCAGCAAACCTGCCGGAAGCACAGATTTTAAGTGTTCTCACCACAAGATGTAAGTACGTGACATCAAGTGGCGGGCACGCTAGCCAGCTGGCTGTACGTTACAGCGCATGCATCCCGTTAAACAACCCACTGTGTCTCACATATACACAATTATCGAGTGCCAACTAAACATGGACATAAAATTAAGGAGAAATGGAGGGAATATTTTTCTCTTATTGCCTCATCTGAATAATCCCCATCATTATGTAAAACAAGAACAAACTCAGCAAGCGTGTGTCAAAGTCACAGTTTGACTAGATAAGCCCAAGTTAAAGTTTGTTTTTTTTTTTTCTTTTCTTTTTTTTTTTTTTTTTTTTTTTTGGAGCTGGGGACTGAACCCAGGGCCTTGCGCTTGCTAGGCAAGCGCTCTACCACTGAGCTAAATCCCCAACCCCCAAGTTAAAGTTTAATATATACAACCTTGATCTTTTAATTTCATTATGCAACAGGACTTTTCCTAAGATTGACCCGTATTTGATATCGAATGTTCCTTGGCCCTCCAGCTTCTCAAGCATCCTGTTGATGGCAGTAGACTTCCCAACACCACAGTCTCCTAAGGAGAGAACATTATCTTAGGACCACACACCAGAAAATGACGTGTGTGTGTGTGTGTGATATGTGTGTGTGGGTGTGGTGTGTTGTGTGTGATGTGTGATGTGTGTGTGTGATGTGTGATGTGTGATGTGTGGTGTGTGTGGGGTGTGTGTGTGTGTGTGTGTGTGTGGGGGGTGTGTGTGGTGTGTGGGGTGTGTGGGATGTGTGTGTGTGAGTGTGTGTGTGGTGGGTGATGTGTGGGGTGTGTCGTGTATGGGTGTGTGTGTGTGGTTTGTGTATGTGGTGTGTGTGGGGGTGTGGTGTGTGTGTGGGTGTGTGTGTGGTGTGTGTGGGGTGTGTGTGTGGTGTGTGTGTGTGTGTGTGTGGGTTTGGTGTGTGGGTGTGTGTGTGTGTGTGTGTATGTGTGGGGTGTGTGTATATAGTGTGTGTGTGTGTGGTGTGTGTGTGTGTGTGTGGTGTGTGTGTGGGGTGTGTGTGGTGTGTGTGTGGTGTGTGTGTGTGGTGTGTGTGTGGTGTGTGTGTGTGTGTGTGTGTGTGTGTGTGGTGTGTGTGTGGGGTGTATGTGTGTGGGGGGTGTGTGTGGGGTGTGTGTGTGTGTGGGGTGTGTGTGTGTGGTGTGTGTGTGTGTGTGTGGTGTGTGTGTGTGTGTGGGGTGTGTGTGTGTGTGTGTGTGTGTGTGTGTGGTGTGTGTGATGTGTGGTGTGTGTGTATATATGTGTGTAAAGACAAACCGGCATCACCGTTATCCCTTTGAAGTTTGCTTGGAAAGCATGCTTTCTGCTTTTCTGTTTTAAAATTGAGAAAAGTCAATTGGGAATATAATGTGGACTTTCAATTAGTTTGAATTGTTTGTTTCTTACAACAGATAGGAGATATAGTTTTTATTTAATGTTCTTTTAAGTGCATCCAACTCTTTCTTGCTTATAGCACAGTAGAGCTACATTAAATAAGACTCTTTGAAAAACAAAACGAAACCCATTGTAAAAGAAGACATTTTATGTGCACGAGTGTAACATCTGCATGTGTGTGCAACATCTGCATGACTCTTACACAGGAAGGTTGTAGACTCTCCTGGAATTGGAGTTACAGGTGGTTATGAACTATGATGTGGGTGTTAGGAAAAACCTGAGCCCCTTTCGAGAGCAGAGAGGGCTTTTTTATTTTGAGGGAACGTCTATGTAGCCTAGCTAAACAGTCTTCCAGCCTTAGCCTCCTGAGTGCTGGAACTGCAGCCACACGCCACAACACCTAGTTCCCTTACATTTTTTTTTTTACTAATGCATTTAATAATAAACTTACTGAAGCAGAACATGTCCATGACTCCAAGTTTATAAAACAGAAAAATTGAAGAGTTTTCTTAGAGGAAATTAGAGGTAACTATGTGTCATCTGGGTGTCGTGCAGCTCAAGTTCTTTGAGTACCTTTCTGGGGTGCTCTATTTGCCTGTGGTAATCTACGACACAGGTCAGGGACAAGAAAATGGTAACTAATGGTTTGGATATCTAGAATAAACAAGTGTCTTGAGTCACTTCTTTGGTAGTAGAAAAAGATTTGAAAACTTTTACATCATATTTACAAATTGCACATTTAAGTTTAATCAGACAATTGGTGTCCAGAGGTGGCCCTTAGATCAGGTGGTCTCCCTCTGAAGACCAGGACCCATGAGTTCTGAAGGTCAATCATACACTCATCCAAATGTCTATCTCTAGACTTTGTCTTTAATGTAATGAAAAGATAAACAAGTATAATGTCCAAGTCTGGAGTTGTAGGAGAACCCATACTTAAGAGGTTGAGGCAGGAGGATCACATGTTCAATAGAGACTGGGATGTTCAGCAAGGGTCCATCAAAACAATCAATCAATCAATCAATCAATCAAACACATAAAGCCACTGTGGGAGAGAAAGAAGGAAGATACATAGACAGGTTTATAACATCCTTTATCACAATGGACATTGATAGGCTGTTTGAGGGCCTGTGAAAATTATTCTCTCTGAATTTTCAGGGCCTGTTAATTAAGTGCACTTAACAATGCTTAGACTCAGTAGTTGTTAAACTTGTTCCTAACCTGGAAATCCCCTCTCTGTTACTTATTTTTCATACCTGTGAGAAGTACAGGGCAGGAGTTCCTCAGGAGAAGGCTCATGAGGAAAGAGAGGCAGACGGTGTCTCTGGTAGCAGTATAGTTCACGTACTCTCCGTACTCCTTCATCCTCAGCACGTTCTCACCAGATCGCTGGAAGTCGGTAAGTATCGATGTCCCTGTGGTCAGAAGACAGTCCTGAGGTTTCAGATGAGACTGTTACAGAATCCTCTCTGGACAAGTCAGCACTGGAAATGACAGGCATTGCTGCAGCATGGTACATGACATTGTTGTATGTGCCTAGGTCTTTGTTGATCAGAGATTGCTCTCTCGGGCACCCTCGGCTGGCCAAGGCACTGCTAGTATTCCTAGAAGAAAACTCCTTGACTTTCCTGCCTCAGCCCTGCTGCTAGTCCCAAGCTGCCTGACACCTTCCTAAGAACCCACCTCTCTGGCTGCCCTCCTTGACTTCCAGACACCTTTCTGCTGGGAGTGGTGATCATACAAGTGTTTATGAACCTTCAACCTTCTTATCTGAGCCACAGGAAACTGACCACACACACGCGCACGCGCACACACACACACACCCCCCAAAACCTTTAAAAGATCTATTCTATTCTTTCTTAAATTGACTGTGTCATGTAACCATTTTTATTTCCTGCATATCAAGTGTTTTGCCTGAAGGTTTGTCTGCACTGTGCACACAGAGGACAGGAGGAGGAACTGGATACCCTGGACTGGAGTTACAGATAGCTGTCAGTTGTCATGTAAATTCTGGGAAATGAAGCTGGGTCTTCTGCAAGAGCAGCTGGTGTTCTTAACCTCCAACCACCTCTCTAGCTCTGATACTGTCATGGTTTACACTTTGTACCTCTTTCCAAGTATTTTCAACCTGACTTTTTGTTTGAAGACTAAGCACAGATCGCCTTGGGCGCTAATGTGGATTTCAGTGAATGCCCTCATCTTTCCGTCTCAGCAGTGTTACCTGGAGGCCTGTGGTATCCCCCACAGTAGCCTCAGCTATAACTGAGCCTGGTGGTGCTAAACTTCTATCAGAACTCCTCTCAGGTCACTCCCAAGTCCTTTTCTCCTACAACCACATTAAACTCTACAGTTTTTCTGGTCTTCTGTGTTGGACAGAGACCACCATGGTCTAATGTTTAAAAACATTAAAAACTATGCATTAGTGTGTGGTCATACACATGTCACAGTGAGCATGTAGAGAGCGGGAGTGGGTTCTCTCTACCTTGTGGATCCAGGGATCAAACTCGGGTCACCAGGTTTGGTGGCCTTTATCCACTACCTCACAGGTCTACATGACTCTTCTTTTTTTTTTTTTTTTTTTTTTTTTTCAGAGCTGGGGACCAAACCCAGGGCCTTGGGTTTGCTAGGCAAGCGCCTACCTCTGAGCCAAATCCCAACCCCTTACATGACTCTTCTTAACGGTGCTACAAATACAACCTGTTTGATATCATTTTGATTCGCAAGTCTGTGTCCCATTTTTTTCTTTTTTTTTTTTTTTTTTTTTTTTCTATTTTTTGGAGCTGGGGACCGAACCCAGGGCCTTGCGCTTGCTAGGCAAGCGCTCTACCGCTGAGCTAAATCCCCAACCCCTGTGTCCCATTTTTTGATGCTGGACCTTTTGATGGTGCAGGTGACTCTGGTGGTGGAGAATTTCTTTTCCTTATCTTTACTGTCAGCCACAGCTAAGGAGGCTGTGCTTGGAGATGCCAGGGCTGTGGCAGCAGTGGTGACTGAGGCCATGCCTCTGCAAGGACTTCTGGCTGGCAGGCCACTTCTGCTATAGACTGCCGGAGGGAGCTGCCTTGTCAGCCTGGCTTCCGTTGCCTCTGTTCTTCTCCTGTACCCCAATCATTAATTCAACTTTTGATGGGGTTACACCCAACAGACCTAAGTAAGTTGAAAATATTGCTATCTGAGATGCATTTACGCGGCTGACCCCTAGCATATCCTGGTTTAGCAACACAGAACACTGGGATTGCGCACATGGGCTCTTGACCTCAAGGTCACGGGGCTGGCTGAGAGCTGCAGCCACTCTCCACTGTCTAGTGATGCAAGAACCATATGGCTCCTGACCAGCTTGGGAGAAGACCCCCATTGGAAAAAGAGAGCAAGACGTGATTTCTGTTCAGCATGTGCTGAGTTCGCACCACTAGAGAGTTGAAACGCTGGAAGCTGAAAGAACTTTGACTTTTGTCATTAAGGCCTTATTCATCTTCTACGAGGCTCTCACGGTCCAACAAGTTTAAGGGTCTTCTGTGACACACAGAGGCAGGTCACAAACCATAACAACTTAGAGTAGACGGATACTTAGGACATAAAAACTAAACCACCATTTTCGACTTGGTTGTTGTTGTTGCTCTTTTGAGACAGGGGCTATTGGCCGGGCTGGTACTCACCGTGTGTCCCGGACAAGACTCAGATGGCTACCCCGCTTCAGCCTCTGGGCTTGGATTTCAGATGCTGAACTGCCGTGTCCACCTTATTTTTTTTAAATCAAATGGTTTCATTTACAACAAAGTACACACTTGTGTGTGTGTGTGTGTGTGTGTGTGCGTTTCTTACTTTTGAAGAGGTATTTCCTGTTATTGTTTAGTGACCACAGCTAGTTAAACTGGTAGACCCCACGGTTGCCAAGACTCTGTACACTGTAGTTTTACGATGTATCTAATACGCGTCACACGTTTTCCTTTTATAAATTTGATTTCATACCTATGGGTGTTTTGCCTGCATGGTGCACGCCTGGTGCTCAGGGCAGGAGGCTTCAGAGCCCCTGAATCCTGATCTACAGATGGTTGTGAGCTGCCATGTGGGTGCTGGGAGAAGAAGTGGGGTCCTCTGGAAGAGCAGCCAGGGCTCTTAGTCTCAGAGGCCTCTCTCCAGCCCCTACTACACATTTACTTTAAAGTAATGTTCATTGATGACTTAAACGCATGTTCTATAGACATGAATAAAACTGTGTCTACACAGATATTTATTAGAAAATCCTCAATGTCATGGACATATCTATTTTTATGATTAATATACTTCCAGGATTTTAGAGAAGTTAAAAACCTTTCTTAAAAAAAAGTAATTTCACTTACCTCTTTGAATTAGGGTCTGAGCGTTAGGAACTAATTCTGACCAAGGCATAAACTCACATTCCTGTAAGTCCACAAAATACCCAAATATAGACTGCTCACTTCCTGGTAAGCGAATACCAATGCCTGCAAACAACAAACCCAAGAATCTAGTAAGAAACTGGCACAGCGGCGGCAGCGGCATGAGCGCTGCCTGGGAGGTAAGGTTTTATAACACAGCTGTCTGCGGAAGCTCACACAACTATGAAAACAGGCAGGCTGCATCCTCCTAGTACCAGCTTCTACAAAAGCAAAAGTTTGTTAATTAATTATTTATTTATTTATTTTATTAACTTGAGTATTTCTTATATACATTTCCAATGTTGTTCCCTTTCCCGATTTCCAGGCAAAGATCCTCTAATCCCTCCCCCCTCCCCTTCCTTATGGGTGTTCCCCTCCCCATCCTCCCCCCATTGCCGCCCTCCCCCCAACAGTCTAGTTCACTGGGGGTTCAGTCTTAGCAGGACCCAGGGCTTCCCCTTCCACTGGTGCTCTTACTAGGATATTCATTGCTACCTCTGAGGTCAGAGTCCAGGGTCAGTCCATGTATAGTCTTTAGGTAGTGGCTTAGTCCCTGGAAGCTCTGGTTGCTTGGCATTGTTGTACATAGGGGGTCTCGAGCCCCTTCAAGCTCTTCCAGTTCTTTCTCTGATTCCTTCAATGGGGGTCCCATTCTCAGTTCAGTGGTTTGCTGCTGGCATTCGGCTCTGTATTTGCTGTATTCTGGCTGTGTCTCTCAGGAGCGATCTACATCCGGCTCCTGTCAGCCTGCACTTCTTTGCTTCATCCATCTTGTCTAATTGGATGGCTGTATATGTATGGGCCATATGTGGGGCAGGCTCTGAATGGGTGTTCCTTCTGTGTCTGTTTTAATCTTTGCCTCTCTATTCCCTGCCAAGGGTATTCTTGTTCCCCTTTTAAAGAAGGAGTGAAGCATTCACATTTTGATCATCCATCTTGAGTTTCATTTGTTCTAGGCATCTAGGGTAATTCAAGCATTTGGGCTAATAGCCACTTATCAATGAGTGCATACCATGTATGTTTTTCTGTGATTGGGTTAGCTCACTCAGGATGATATTTTCCAGTTCCAACCATTTGCCTACGAATTTCATAAAGTCATTGTTTTTGATAGCTGAGTAATATTCCATTGTGTAAATGTACCACATTTTCTGTATCCATTCCTCTGTTGAAGGGCATCTGGGTTCTTTCCAGCTTCTGGCTATTATAAATAAGGCTGCTATGAACATAGTGGAGCATGTGTCTTTTTTATATGTTGGGGCATCTTTTGGGTATATGCCCAAGAGAGGTATAGCTGGATCCTCAGGCAGTCCAATGTCCAATTTTCTGAGGAACCTCCAGACTGGTTTCCAGAATGGTTGTACCAGTCTGCAATCCCACCAACAATGGAGGAGTGTTCCTCTTTCTCCACATCCTCGACAGCATCTGCTGTCACCTGAGTTTTTGATCTTAGCCATTCTCACTGGTGTGAGGTGAAATCTCAGGGTTGTTTTGATTTGCATTTCCCTTATGACTAAAGATGTTGAACATTTCTTTAGGTGTTTCTCAGCCATTCGGCATTCCTCAGCTGTGAATTCTTTGTTTAGCTCTGAACCCCATTTTTCAATAGGGTTATTTGTCTCCCTGCGGTCTAACTTCTTGAGTTCTTTGTATATTTTAGATATAAGGCCTCTATCTGTTGTAGGATTGGTAAAGATCTTTTCCCAATCTGTTGGTTGCCGTTTTGTCCTGACCACAGTGTCCTTTGCCTTACAGAAGCTTTGTAGTTTTATGAGATCCCATTTGTCGATTCTTGATCTTAGAGCATAAGCCATTGGTGTTTTGTTCAGGAAATTTTTTCCAGTGCCCATGTGTTCCAGATGCTTCCCTAGTTTTTCTTCTATTAGTTTGAGTGTGTCTGGTTTGATGTGGAGGTCCTTGATCCATTTGGACTTAAGCTTTGTACAGGGTGATAAGCATGGATCGATCTGCATTCTTCTACATGTTGACCTCAGGTTGAACCAGCACCATTTGCTGAAAATGCTATCTTTTTTCCATTTGATGGTTTTGGCTCCTTTGTCAAAAATCAAGTGCCCATAGGTGTGTGGGTACATTTCTGGGTCTTCAATTCTGTTCCATTGGTCTATCTGTCTGTCTCTGTACCAATACCATGCAGTTTTTATCACTATTGCTCTGTAATACTGCTTGAGTTCAGGGATAGTGATTCCCCTGAAGTCCTTTTTTTATTGTTGAGGGTTTTTTTATTCCAGATGAATTTGCAAATTGTTCTGTCTAACTCTTTGAAGAATTGATTGGTATTTTGATGGGGATTGCATTGAATCTGTAGATCGCTTTTAGTAAAATGGCCATTTTTACTATATTAATCCTGCCAATCCATGAGCATGGGAGATCTTTCCATCTTCTGAGGTATTCTTCAATTTCTTTCTTCAGAGGCTTGAAGTTCTTATTGTACAAATCTTTTACTTGCTTGGTTAAAGTCACACCCAGGTACTTTATATTATTTGGGTCTATTATGAAGGGTGTCGTTTCCTAATTTCTTTCTCGGCTTGTTTCTCTTAGGTGTAGAGGAAGGCTACTGATTTATTTGAGTTAATTTTATACCCAGCCACTTTGCTGAAGTTGTTTATCAGCTTTAGTAGTTCTCTGGTGGAACTTTTGGGATCACTTAAATATACTATCATATCATCTGCAAATAGTGATATTTTTGACTTCTTCTTTTCCGATCTGTATCCCCTTGACCTCCTTTTTGTTGTCTGATTGCTCTGGCTAGAACTTCAAGAACTATATTGAATAAGTAGGGAGAGAGGGGCAGCCTTGTCTAGTCCCTGATTTTAGTGGGATTGCTTCAAGTTTCTCTCCATTTAGTTTAATGTTAACCACTGGTTTGCTGTATATGGCTTTTACTATGTTTAGGTATGGGCCTTGAATTCCTATTCTTTCCAGGACTTTTATCATGAAGGGGTGTTGAATTTTGTCAAATGCTTTCTCAGCATCTAATGAAATGATCATGTGGTTTTGTTCTTTCAGTTTGTTTATATAATGGATCACGTTGATGGTTTTCCATATATTAAACCATCCCTGCATGCCTGGGATGAAGCCTACTTGATCATGGTGGATGATTGTTTTGATGTGCTCTTGGATTCGGTTTGCCAGAATTTTATTGAGTGTTTTTGTGTTGATATTCATAAGGGAAATTGGTCTGAAGTTCTCTTTCTTTGTTGGGTCTTTGTGTGGTTTAGGTATAAGAGTAATTGTGGCTTCATAGAAGGAATTCGGTAGTGCTCCATCTGTCTCAATTTTGTGGAATAGTTTGGATAATATTGGTATGAGGTCTTCTATGAAGGTCTGATAGAATTCTGCACTAAACCTGTCTGGACCTGGGCTCTTTTGGTTGGGAGACCTTTAATGACTGCTTCTATTTCCTTAGGGAGTTATGGGGTTGTTTAAATGGTTTATCTGTTCCTGATTTAACTTCGGTACCTGGTATCTGTCTAGGAAATTGTCCATTTCCTGCAGATTTTCAAGTTTTGTTGAATATAGGCTTTTATAGTACGATCTGATGATTTTTTGAACTTCCTCTGAATCTGTAGTTATGTCTCCCTTTTCATTTCTGATTTTGTTAATTTGGACACACTCTCTGTGTCCTCTCGTTAGTCTGGCTAAGGGTTTATCTATCTTGTTGATTTTCTCAAAGAACCACCTTTTGGTTCTGTTGATTCTTTCTATGGTCCTTTTTGTTTCTACTTGGTTGATTTCAGCTCTGAGTTTGATTATTTCCTGCCTTCTACTCCTCTTGGGTGTATTTGCTTCTTTTTGTTCTAGAGCTTTTAGGTGGGCTGTCAAGCTGCTGACATATGCTCTCTCCTGTTTCTTTCTGCAGGCACTCAGAGCTATGAGTTTTCCTCTTAGCACAGCTTTCATTGTGTCCCATCAGTTTGGGTATGTTGTACCTTCATTTTCATTAAATTCTAAGAAGTCTTTAATTTCTTTCTTTATTTCTTCCTTGACCAGGTTATCGTTGAGTAGAGCATTGTTCAATTTCCATGTATATGTGAGCATTCTTCCCTTATTGTTATTGAAGACCAGCTTTAGGCCATGGTGGTCTGATAGCATGCATGGGATTATTTCTATCTTTCTGTACCTGTTGAGGTCCGTTTTTTGACCAATTATATGGTCAATTTTGGAGAAAGTACCATGAGGAGCTGAGAAGAAGGTATATCCTTTTGCTTTAGGATAGAATGTTCTATAAATATCTGTCCATTTGGCTCATAACTTCTCTTAGTCTGTGTACGTCTCTGTTTAATTTCTGTTTCCGTGATCTGTCCATTAATGAGAGTGGGGTGTTGAAATCTCCTACTATTATTGTGTGAGGTGCAATGTGTGTTTTGAGCTTTAGTAAGGTTTCTTTTACGTATGTAGGTGCCCTTGTATTTGGGGCATAGATATTTAGGATTGAGAGTTCATCTTGGTGGATTTTTCCTTTGATGAATATGAAGTGTCCTTTCTTATCTTTTTTGATGACTTTTAGTTGAAAATTGATTTTATTTGATATTAGAATGGCTACTCCAGCTTGCTTCTTCTGACCATTTGCTTGGCAAGTTGTTTTCCAGCCTTTCACTCTGAGGTAGTGTCTGTCTTTGTCTCTGAGGTGTGTTTCCTGTAGGCAGCAGAATGCAGGGTCCTCGTTGTGTATCCAGTTTGTTAATCTATGTCTTTTTATTGGGGAGTTGAGACCATTGATGTTGAGAGATATTAAGGAATAGTGATTATTGCTTCCTGTTATATTCATATTTGGATATGAGGTTATGTTTGTGTGCTTTTCTTCTCTTTGTTTTGTTGCCAAGACGATTAGTTTCTTGCCTCTTCTAGGGTATAGCTTGCCTCCTTATGTTGGGCTTTACGATTTATTATCCTTTGTAGTGCTGGATTTGTAGAAAGATATTGTATAAATTTGGTTTTGGCATGGAATATCTTGGTTTCTCCATCTATGTTAATTGAGAGTTTTGCAGGATACAGTAACCTGGGCTGGCATTTGTGTTCTCTTAGGGTCTGTATGACATCTGTCCAGGTTCTTCTGGCTTTCATAGTTTCTGGCAAAAAGTCTGGTGTGATTCTGATAGGTCTGCCTTTATATGTTACTTCACCTTTTTCCCTTACTGCTTTTAATATTCTTTATTTTGTGCGTTTGGTGTTTTGACTATTATGTGACGGGAGCTGTTTCTTTTCTGGTCCAATCTATTTGGAGTTCTGTAGGCTTCTTGTATGCCTATGGGTATCTCTTTTTTTAGGTTAGGGAAGTTTTCTTCTATGATTTTGTTGAAGATATGTACTGGTCCTTTGAGCTGGGAGTCTTCACTGTCTTCTATACCTATTATCCTTAGGTTTGATCTTCTCATTGAGTCCTGGACTTCCTGTATGTTTTGGACCAGTAGCTTTTTCCGCTTTATATTATCTTTGACAGTTGAGTTGATGATTTCTATGGAATCTTCTGCTCCTGAGATTCTCTCTTCCATCTCTTGTATTCTGTTGGTGAAGCTCATATCTACAGCTCCTTGCCTCTTCTTTTGGTTTTCTATATCCAGGGTTGTTTCCATGTGTTCTTTCTTGATTGCTTCTATTTCCATTTTTAATTCCTTCAACTGTTTGATTGTGTTTTCCTGGAATTCTCTCAGGGATTTTTGTGACTCGTCTCTATCGGCTTCTACTTGTTTATGTTTTCCTGGAATTCTTTCAGGGATTTTTTCGATTCCTCTCTGTAGGCTTCTACATGTTTATTAATGTTTTCCTGTGTTTCTCTAAGGGAGTTCTTCACGTCTTTCATGAAGTCCTCCAGCATCATGATCAAATATGATTTTGAAACTAAATCTTGCTTTTCTGGTGTGTTTGGATATTCCGTGTTTGCTTTGGTGGGAGAATTGGGCTCTGATGATGCCATGTAGTCTTGGTTTCTGTTGCTTGGGTTCCTGCGCTTGCCTCTCACCATCAGATTATCTCTAGTGTTACTTTGTTCTGCTATTTCTGACAGTGGCTAGACTGTCCTATAAGCCTGTGTGTCAGGAGTGCTGTAGACCTGTTTTCCTGTTTTCTTTCAGCCAGTTATGGGAACAGAGTGTTCTGCTTTCGGGCGTGTAGTTTTTCCTATCTACAGGTCTTCAGCTGTTCCTGTGGGCCTGTGTCTTGAGTTCACCAGGCAGGTCACTTGCAGCAGGAAAGTTGGTCTTACCTGTGGTTCCGAGGCTCAAGTTTGCTCGTGGAGTGTTGCTTATGAGCTCTCTGTGGCGGCAGCAACCAGGAAGATCTGCGCCACCCTTTCCAGGAACTTCCGTGCACCAGGGTTCCAGATGGCGTTTGGTGTTTTCCTCTGGCGTCAGAGATGTGTGCAGAGTGCAGTCTCTACTGCTTTCCCAGGCGTGTCTGCCTCTCTGAAGGTTTAGCTCTCCCTCCCACGGGATTTGGGTGCAGAGAACTGTTTATCTGGTCGGTCCCTTCAGGTTCTGGCGGTGTCTCAGACGCAGAGTTCCTGCTGCTCCTGGGCCCTCCCCTACGGGAACCCAGAGGCCGTATACAGTTTCCTCTTGGGCCAGGGATGTGATCAGGGGTGGGCAGTGTTGGTGGTCTCTTCAGCTCTGAAGTTCCTTAATTTTTAATCACTTTTTACATGCAGAAGACGACAGACTGTGATAAAATGTCCTAAGAAGATCTTATTCCAAAGTGCTGGCTACAATCCCACAGTGTTGTGTGTTTGGATACTAGTAAATTCCAGTAACATACTGGCTGTGGTCAAACCAATATCCAGAAGTTTCCTTTTCTTTTCTTTCTTGCTTTCTTTTTTTGTTTGAGATAAGGTCTTATGTAGCCCAGGCTTGGGTCAAACTGGCTATCTCCAAAGGAAGATGACGTTGAACTCCTGAGCTTCCTGCTTCCACCTTCCAAGCACAGGGGTTATAGACACAAGTCACAACACCTCACACCTTGCTGATTTTAGTGTTGTTAGTTTTGTATCAGAATCATTATAGGTTTTGCTGATAAAACTATGATGTTAAATTCATAAAATTGGTTTGTGAGTCCTTGTGTGTGTGGTACATACATGTGCATGCACACGTGCACCTTGGGCACACATGTGGGAGGCCAGAGCAGGATGTCAAGCGTCTTCTGTCACATCCCACCATACTCCTTGAGACAGTGTGGCTCTCCCTCAACCATACACTCACCATTCGGCTAGGCCCATTGGTCTCAGGGTGGTTCCATCTCCATACCCCAATACTGGGGTCACCCCAATACTGGGGTCACGGACAGGTGCTGCCTTGCCTGGCTTTTTACTGGGTGCTGGGGATTTGAACTCAGGTACTTTGCTGCTCTCCTCTGCCTTGTTTCAAATCGTCTGATTTATATTTTTCCCTGGTTAACCTGAAGCCCTTTGATACTCCTAGCCACAAAGAACTCAACATTCTTCACTCACTGAACACACCTCCCATCATTTTGAGATTCTGCATATAATTTAGATCTTAGGCTTTTAGCAAAAATTGGTTCAGAGTTGGTAGATAAGCCAATCAACCCACTGACCTTTATCAGAGTCGTCTTCAAATACTTCACGGGCAAAGTTGTCAAAATTATAGGTTACTTCTGCCGGGGAGTCATGCTCGAAGTCTGAACGGAACAGCAGGTCTTCTTCATGCTGGTCTTCACGCTTTAAAATCCCTCCAAATGCCCACGTGAATGCGAACACGAATATCTTCTGAATCATCAGTGGGAGCTTCTCGGGGTACCTCTCCAGGAACCACGTCCTCTCTTCCTTGTTGTAGCTGTGACAGAGAGGCGGCCATCAAAAGCTTTAAAGCAGTTGGATAGTTGATCTCAGCATCGTACCAGAATTTTATTATTCAAGATTGAAATGCAGTATTGATATAAAATTTTTGATATAATATATATAGTATTCCCTCTGGTAACAGTCACATAAATTAGTTACTGTGTTTATTTTTATTTTTTAAAGATTTATTTATTATATATGAGTACACTGTCACTGTCTTCATGCACACCGGAAGAGGGCATCAGATCCCATTACAGATGGTTGTGAGCCACCATGTGGTTGCTGGGATTTGAACTCAGGACTTCTGGAAGAGCAGTCAGTGCTCTTAACCACTGAGCCATCTCTCTAGTCTGTGTTTATTTTTAAAGTAGCTTATGTACAAGACATTCCTACCTACCCTTGTTTCATTATCTGTTTCTGGTAACATGCTGACAAATTTGAAATATAACTTTAACACATAATTGCATTTGACATATGTACACATATTTTTTATCGTGATACATTCTTGGTACATGGTTAGTATTTTATTTGGTAAGTATACATGCTTTACAAATGCACATCGTTTTATTTGGTGTCTATGTGTAACCCTTTTTAATTTTAGGTCAGATTCTAGTTGAAAGTTTACCTGTTGAGGGGGAGGGGATGAGACAGTTCTGCATTTGACAAAGGGCATCAGTAAATGTGATTCACTTTGTATTTCTCTTAGCAGGTCTGAAGGGTTGGCTTAGTTCAGCATGGCTAATGTCAGTCAGAATCTGAGACGACTGTTAGACAGACTCCTCACGGTTAAAGAACCATGAGTTTTGTGGAGACAGGGTTGGTGATGATAGGGTTAAACAGGAGGTTTGGGCCCAATTTCTAATGTCTTGTATTGTTTTAGAATTATCCCAAAATTATATAAAGAACTGAAGTATATCAGATGGAAATTCATTAGCAACTCTCAGCATAAAGAGCATTTGCATGATTCTACCTGGAGCATCCTGCTACGTTTCATTTAGCAAATGTTTATCAAGTGCTTACTCTTTGCCAGTCACTCTGAATGAAGCAGACATGATACTTTTTTCCCAGGACAGGAAAGAATTCCAAAAGCATGAGGCATTGAGTACGACTTGAGGAGGAACCCTGGGCTAATAATGTGGGAGCCTCATGGATAAGCACCAGGGGAACCTGGGATAACACACAGGGTTGTGCTTTTCAAGGAAGGGACTGCAATACACGTCACCCAGAAAGCTAGGAGTGGGCAGCGTGTGGTAGAGAACACACCAGACTTTTCCTAAGACCTACCAAAGCTTGTTTTTCTCAGTTTATAAAACCCATCTTTATGGGAGATGTCACATGTCGTCAGGCTCCAGAACCTATCTTTGTGGAAGGTGTCACACGTACTTTACGGAGAGTTCCAATACAGTCATCATGTCTGTCTGATCTTTGTTTACCTTATTTTGTTCCTTAAAGGGATTTGTGGTTGCTCTCTTGTGCACACAAGGCTGGGCTATTACCACGAAAGCTTTCACCAAACTGTGCTGTGCTCAAATATGTCTAAAATAAATCACTTGGCTTCAGACTCCTCAGGTTTGAGCTGACACCGGCTCTGTGGTCGTGGTGAACTGAACTGTGTCTTTGCCTCCTTGCTGGCCCCAGAGGTTGCAGAGGTCTTGGCAAGTTAACAGATTTAGACTGTGGGCTCAGCAAGGGCCTCTAGGAAAAGCACAGGAGGAAGAGTTTCACAGCTCTAATGTGTCACGCACCTAATTATGTATCAAGTTCTAATCTAGACAGCCAGCACGGTGTGTTGCCATTCTAGTTTCCTCAGTGAGATGAAGCTTTAAAACTGTAACTGGTTCAGGGTTTCATAGCTTATAAATGGCTGATATGGGAGATAAAGTCACATGAATCTTATTCCTTTCCAAATGTGTAAAGGAAAGATGGATTTTTTTTTATAACAGTCTTGTTTTAAAATATCATAAAATCATGCTTATCTTGTATTAGTTATTCAGAGGACTCTGAGTTGGGTTAAAATAATGTACACTTTAACATTATAAGACCACAGAATATGGTTTCCTGACAGTGAGCCCCTGTGCCCTTGGGTGTCTCACACTTAGTAGGTCTTTCACACATTCACACAGTAGGGTGACACTGACCTCTTTTCCTCCTTGAACTTGACTCTTAAACCCTTTGTCTCCTCGGTAGGGGACCCGTTGTCCGTTGCTTCATGACCTTAGAAACAACAGGATTTTTTGTTGCAATTGACAACTGACCTAACATTCCATAGGCTAATTTACAACATTCAACCTGTAACACTGTGTAGCTGTGTGTGAACTGCCGCAAGGAGCCACACACTGCAGTCCCCGGGGAGACTGTCCTTGTCTCTCCTCCTCACTCCTTTGTACAAGGCATTCGTGTGACAGAGAAATGCACAGTCAAGCATGACTCATTATTTACAGAACATTTTCTAATATTTGTGGTCTTAACATTAAGATAAAATGTACCCCTTTTTGACTATCTTAAAACGCAGAAAAATATACAGGAAAAAATGATCATGCAGAGTTTCACTCTCCTCCACAGCCATTAAAGTATTGTTGTATTACTTGCAGAATAACAAAGCACACAGTTCATTTAAACTTAGATAAAAGTGAGAAGGATTGTGTACTTATCCTGCATTTTGATTTCTAAGGCTGTTTTTATGTTACTCCGTATCATGTGAAATATGATTTTACTGCAGCATAATTTATTACCGGTCAGGCATTCAGATTGTCTTTATGACTGTAAATAGTTCAGCTGTGTATAAAACTCTTTGTGCATAAACCTTTGCATACTTCTCCAATTCAAATGCTATGGAAGTTCCTAGACTAACAACACCAAGGAAAATTTACCAGTATTTTCAGCACATATGCCAAATAGCTTTAAAAAGACTTACTTCATTATTACTTCAATGACCTTCTTTTAAGGCTTATAGTCTGGTGCATGCGCTGGCCATCAGTGTCTATCAAGGCTGAGAAACTGCCCACAGACCCCACCTTTTTCTGAGGAACTACCAGACGTTAAGGGTATCTTCAAACAAATCCAGCCCAACAAAGGATAATAGATAAAAAAGTCTCCAACACAAGGAGGGAAACTACACCGTAGAAAAAGCAAGAAAGTAATCTTCTTGCAACTAACCTAAAAGAAGAGAGTCACAGAAACATAATTCCACCTTCAACAACAAAAATAACAGGAAGCAACAATCACTTTTCCTTAATATCTCTTAACATCGATGGACTCAATTCCCCAATAAAAAGACATAGACTAACTGACTGGATTCGTAAAGAAGACCCAGTATTTTGCTGCATACAGGAAACACACCTCAGTGACAAAGACAGACACTACCTCAGAGTAAAATGCTGGAAAAAAAATTTCTAAGCAAACAGTCTGAAGAAACAAGCTGGAGTAGCCTGCCATTCTAATATTGAATAAAATAATCTTTCAACCAAAAGTTATAAAAAAAAAGATAAGGAAGGATACTTCATATTCATCAAAGGAAAAATCCACCAAGATGAACTCTCAATCCTAAAAAATCTATGCTCCAAATGCAAGGGCACACACATTCATAAAAGAAACTTGGCTAAAGTTCAAAGCACACATTGTACCTCACACAATAATAGTGGGAGACTTCAACACCCCACTCTCATCAATGACAGATCATGGAAAAAGAAACAAACAGAGACACAGTGAAACTAAAAAATTATGAACCAAATGGATTTAACAGATATCTATAGAACATTTCATCCTAAAACAGAAGAATACACCTTCTTCTCAGCACCTCATGGTCCCTTCTCAATAACTGACCATATAATTGGTCACAAAACAGGCCTCAATAGATAAAAGATTGAAATAACATCTAATCAGATCATCACGGACTAAGGCTGGTCTTCAATAACAAAAAAACAACAGAAAGCCCACATATACACGCAAGACCAGAATCCAGTGGCATGCATCATAAACTCTGTGGAACCATGTCAGTGTTCAGGACACTGCTGTTTTAATGTGGGTTTTGGTGGTCTTGGGCAGGCTTATCCCTGTCCTCTTGTTATCTTGAAGCCTACATGGCCTCTCTCTCAGACCTCTTATACTCATAGTTTGCAGCTCCCCCAGTAGATTTCCTACTCCTGGAATCTCTCCATTCCTGGGGCTTCCACTCAGAATTAGGTTTTACTTCATAGCTCTATGCAGCCTCTCAGGAGCTGCCTACACAAATCCTGGCCTGACACAGACCACCTGGCCTCCCAGGCATTCCTTTAAAAAAATCTGTGTGGAATTGTCCTTGATCTCATAATTTTGCATTCTATATTCCTGCAAAACCAGAATCACATATGCAACAATAGGGTCTGCTACTAGGTCTTTTGGACTTAGTTGCACAGTTGCTTCTGAGTACCTGTGTAGTTGAGCACAGTGAAAAAAAATCCAAGGGAAATGACTTTCTAGGCAGGCCTGCATAAGTATGGTACCCTGGAGGTATTGTCGTCTCAAGGGAGTCTTTAAAATGAATAAACTCTTTCAGACTCCTGACCCTAAAATTTGTCAGGGCTCAGCCAACACTTTGATGTCCTCAAAGCACCTTCTCTATTGTCCAAACGTAAAGTGGCTAGGCTTCCTTTTAATCGAATGAATTCCTTCAGAAACCAGGCCTGTGGGAGTCCCAGCTTTAAACTGGCCTTTTTGATAAACCTGCAGAACCCCCAAGCCCCAAGCTTTCCCGCTCTGCTTTCATTCCAGATTCTTACTGTAAACCTGGCTAGAAGCAGCTAGTGGTAACAGTGCCAGAGCCCAAATGCTAGGCTACCTCAGGCCTTTCCAAGCTGAATTAAATGGTAAATGTTTGAAGACAGATATTTTGCTTGAATGTAACATGAATGGACTCTCGTTCAATTCTCAGTTGAGGCCTCATTTAAACTTGAAACTGTATGAGGTTGGCCTTCACTGTTCACATCCTGTAGGCATTCTGGTCTTAGCTCTCACATGAACTATTCATTAGGCTCTGTTTACATTTTAGGGTTTCTGTAGTCTAACATCTCCAAATATTTTCATGTTCTGCCAAAACAGGTCTATAAGGCTTCGGAACCACACAGTCAGGTTTCGTGACAGTAATGAGTTCCCACTTCTGGTACCAATTTTCTGTTAGTCACTTTTCCTGTCTCTGTGTTATCCATGCTAGGAATTTTGTCATTGTGAGGAAGGACTCGTTTTTGGCTCGTAGCTTCAGACATTTCAGCCCACGGTAGGTGATTCAACGGCTTCTGGACATTGGTGAGCTAGATCATCATGGAGGTAGGAATGTGGGGAAGGCTCACCTCACTGTGGACAGGAAGGAGAGAGAACGAGAGAGGACGGAGCTAAGAGCAAAGGGCCACAAGTTCCGGCACCTAGTGACTTACTCTGTCCAGCTAACTTGGAACAAAACCCCACACATGTGAGCCATAATAATAGCTGAGCATGTTAAATATTTAACTTAAAATATTCTTAAGTCATGGTGGATTTATCTGAATGCAACCCTTCACAACAGAGCACAGTACATTATATTCTCAAAAATGCTAAATTTCAGCATATATATAATATATACATATATTATATATATATAGTATATATGTAAATCTAGTAGACAGAAATATAAGCAGTGATAGCAGCAGAGATTGTATTTATGGTCTCACAGCAAACTGTGTGGAATAAAGGCATAATGAGCTAAAATCTAAGTCAACAGAAATTACTCAGTCTGAAATGCCAACAAGAAAAGGACACATGGCATCTCTTTCTGCTTTGCCACTTTTTCTGGCTTTTGCCCCTGCATGATCACAGTATAGAGTTAGACACTTGCTAATCCTTAAAATACAACAAAGCATTCTTGCTTCATCAGGGTCTTCTAAACCTCTTTCTACTCATTTATGTGAGTCTCAGCAAATTCATTTACCCCTGTTGAAGTACACCTCTCTTAAAGAGTTTTAGCTTCTTCTGTGTTCAGGCTGGCTGTCCCCTCGAGCAGACAGAGAGATGATACAATTCCTGCTTCCCCTTTCCTTTCACAGACCCTACTAGGAGGAGACAAGCTGCCACGGAAGACTGAAGGCATACTTCATCAATGAGACCTGGGGAAAACTCACTTTTTGGAGTTTCTCTTTTTATATGCATGAATTCAAAAAAAGCATCTAGAATCCTGCATAGAGTCATAACGACCGTCACTTCTTGTATGGGGTAGGGTAGGAACTTTTTATTCTTTTTCAGGAATTTCATCCCTTCATCAACACTTTTATTAATCATAATTTCGAGACACTGCATTCCCTGCTGACTTAGGCTTTTCGAAGTTCTCAGAAGCCATGACTTAATGTAAGGCTCCCATCCCAGGTCAACAGGGTCCTAGTAAGAAAAAGCACAAGAAAATCTTATGTAAACAAACAAACAAACAAAAAACCAGCATTAAATTTTTTTTTTTTTACTTCATCACCTACCTGTGGTTAGATTTAGTATTGTTTAAAGCTAAAACAACAACGAGCTAAAGAAACCACAATTTTTGCAATGATTTGGGCGTTTTAACCATGGTTTGAAAAGAAAACAAGCACTGGAAATCTGAGCAAGGAGGTGTGTTGAGTGGTGTCCTAGCAGTAAGGGAAAGGTCATCTGAGGTAGCCCCAGCTTCGCTCTAATTGACACCCCAAATTAGGTGGATCAGTGAGCCAATTATAGCTGCTAAGGAATTTCATGTATAGAATTTTTGGGGTTATGTTTTCTACTTCCATACCACTGTCTTGGTGTAGTGGAATATAAATCTAGCAACATGGCTGCTCTGGCAAGGGATCACATCCAAGGATCTTCTAGGTCTATGCAATCTGGAATGCGGACATACTCTGGATTACAGTATGATCTGGCTGGAATACAGCTATGCTCTCAATAGGGCATATCCTTTAATCCCAAGCAATGA
The DNA here is from genome assembly GCF_011064425.1 of Rattus rattus. Taxonomy (NCBI): domain Eukaryota; kingdom Metazoa; phylum Chordata; class Mammalia; order Rodentia; family Muridae; genus Rattus; species Rattus rattus. Next base: position 60,025,490 of record NC_046163.1, on the reverse strand, counting down.
AGGCAGAGTTGGTTTGTGAAAGGATAAAGTCATGTTTGAAAGTGACATCTAATTGAGGGGCAGACAAAGTGATGAATCAGAGAAAGATCTGACAGAATGATTTGGAACTAGGATATGCCCAACTCTCAGGAGAATGGATAGGAAAGAGAGGCGACTTAAAATCAGCTCGAATCGAGTCAGGAAAGGAGGGAAGTTCAGGGAATGAAGTTGAGTTCAGGGAATGCACTGGACTTGAGTGGAATCAGTATGGACAGAATCTCTTGTGTACTGTAGGGTCATCACCTGTTAATACAAAGCAGATTTGACCAATATGCCGAGGCAGGAAATGAGAGGTGGGAGTTCCAATGGGGAGAGAGGAACTCTGGGATAGGGTCAGGCATGGGCAAGATTTATCCCAAACTCTGAGGAAACAGATGCATGAAACTGAGGAGTGGTAACCAGTCATGTGACACTTATAGAATAGAATAGAATAGAATAGAATAGAATAGAATAGATGGGTTATTTAAGTTAAGTAGTCAGAGAACAAGACCTAGCTTATAGCTTAGGCATTTATTCAAATATAATTACATCTCAGAGTCATTATTTTGAGAACTGGGGAATGGGGAGAAAAGCCCATGGTTACAAATCAGTTCCATCAATGTAGTTCATGCAGTGCGGTTGAGTTCAGTTGTGAGTTTCGTTCAGTTTGTACAGTTTTTGCAGTGTGGGTTAGCAGAGGAGCCAGACTGAATGAGAAGGAGCCAGGAGATTGGAACAAATTTCCAGAGTTAGTTTGAGGCCAAGCAGAGCAATTCAGTGAGAAGCCTAGAGAAGCCAGATGGAATTGGTCAGCTTGGAGAGGAGTTTGAGCCACAACAGCTGAGTTGAGCCAGCCAGCCAGAGTTCAGAAAGAACCAGAAAGGGTGAGCTTATTCAGCAGCTGGTCTCAGAAGCTGCAACATTCTAGGCCTGGATTACACTGTACAGAGGGTAGGAGCTTCCAGGCCTAGGCCTAGGGATAGTCAGTACAAAGATAGGAATTCTGAGCTCAGCCCAAGCCGTGTATTCTTACAGCTTGGCTATGGCGCTCATCACCATCTCCTCATCTGGGGAAGTAAAAGAGACTTTTACATCTTGGAAATGTCCTTCCCAAATTCCGAGAGCCATGCAGTTAAAAGGACTAGAGTGAAACTAAAACACAATTGGCAGGAGTAGCCGCCATCCTCCACATTCCTGTCAAGGACCAGGTTTGCAAACTTACCATGTATACCACTGCGCACCGGGTGACAATAGAGGGGGTGGCGTTAAAGAGAGTGTCCACCTCAAACACCAGTCTGATCTTGTTAGTCAGGCTAATCCTCTCGCTGTTTGCCAGGCACAGCGTTCTCGTTTCATCAAGCACAGTGTTTAGATTCTCTATCCATAAGATGTCGACTGGGCCATCCAAAACGATCCACTGCCAGTCAAAATCTAGGAAGATGAAGAGGTTTAATGCAGCTCAGACTGAGCTCAGACTTCTCATGACAATCGTGAAAACTTTCTATTTTTGTTAGAAAATAGTTACTTTTCGTGTATATTTGTATGTGTGATACACATATGCACATGTATGTATACACATTTACCTGTACATACACGTGTGAGGGTCTGTGTGCACGGAGGGTCTAAGTTGGTGTCAGGTGTCTCCCTCGATAATCCTCTTTCCCTTTTTTCACAGAGCCAGGGTCTCTCACTTGGTAAGTCTGGCTGCTCTAGTTAGCCAGGTTGCCCCGCAGGTCTATCTCTGCCCCCGGGGGATTGAGATTATAGATTCATACACACCTGGCTTCTTGGTTAGATTCTAGGGGTCTAGATTCCAGTCCCATACATGTGAGGCAAGTACTTAACCTACTGATCCATCCCTCGGCCTCTGGAAAGTATTGTCTAAGATGAGAACACTGTCTCAGGAAACATTACAGTGAGTACTTATGTTACACTGGAACCTATGCTGGACGTGCTCAACTTTACTTATACGGATTAACACCCATATAAAAGAGGATATATATATATATATATATATATATATTACACATGTTACACACACATGTTACACACACATGTCACACACACATGTTACATGTGTGTGTGTGTGTGTGTATTCTCCAGTATTCATTAACTGTCGATCAATACACTATATACTTGAAATAACTTTAAGCACTTTCTAGATGGACATTCTTAGATGTAAAATGCATAATTGTTAAAATCTGGATAGGAGAGAGACAGTTTCATATTTTTTCAATGATACAGTTTGTGAATTTGCATCTTCTGCTGGGGAATAGTTTTTAGGCATGCTGTTCCTAGAAAATATCAAAGGAAAATCAAAGAACTAAGTAGACAGTTTAAGGTCTATCATACTCAGAATCCATTCATGCCCACATCACTGCAGCCTTCGTGCTACTGTAACACAAGGTCTTTGTCCAGGTCGCTTATAAACAGCACACATGGATTCTTCACAGCTCTGAAGGTTAGGTGCTGGCGGATTGTTTGGTTAGAGACAGCTTCTTGGTTCAAAGACGGAGCCTTCCTCTTGCTGTGTGGTCACATGATGGAAGATTTTGCCTTGAACCTCTTTTACGAGGAATCTAATTCCATCAGTCGGGGAAGAGTGCATCTCAAGTAGGGTATTGATCTACTCACTAGAGCACATCCCTCCTGGCTGTCTGGCCTCCCCAGTGAGGACTAGGATTTTAATATCCATGCCTTGAGGAACAGGATGCAAACGCTGAGAACACAGCAGTGCATGCTACACACTTCTATCACGCTCGACAATTTTAGACCTGCCTTCCAGCCAGAAGCAGGAGCAGGGGGGCCACTACAAACAGCTAAACATTCACAAGACATTTCAAGTGTTCCCGATGAACCAGAGAGCAGAGGTAGGATCCAGGAAGCCTCTGCTGAGAAGATGGGCTTGAAATATCTAACCTACCCATTATGCTACAACCTCATATATCTAGCTATACTATAAATCGTAACTAAGTATACTATACCCAACCATTGTACTTTCCCTTAAAATGTTACCCCGAACTCCGGGAAAGTAGATAGAACAGTCAAAGTCCCTTTTTAGAGTGTGGGTCACAAATGTACTGCTGTTGAGCTCAGTCTGGGGTTGGAGAGGGAGGCTGAGGCTCTTTCAGTAGCGTGGCAGTTCCCATGGAGCAGAACCTATGTCATACACCCACTCTGTGCATTAGAGAGCAATCTGCTGTGATTGCGTGATTTAGCTGGCAATGCACAGATGGTTTGGCATTGCCACCCGGAGGCAGGAGGCTGCCCCTGCTGATCCTCGGATTATTATTTCTACCATTAATACCATTTTAGTCCCAGTTATTTATAAACAGAAAGGCTACTTAAGCTCCAGTGGCTATACATCATACTAAGATATATACGTGCTGTAAGAAAGTTGTGGTAAGACTCGAAATTTTAAGCAAACACAGAGGAAGAAGTAAATTGTGCAAGAATGAAACTATTACTAGTCAAAATATATGGACAAATACAGTTCATGCTGGCTCAAAATTTTCTTCAAGTTCAAATACAAAAATTCAGTATACTAAATTTGATGATAATACTCACCATAAGTTTCTGGAGTCTTGAAACTTTTCTCTAGTTTGCTCATAAAAATGTTGTTATCCATATCTGCTACTGTAGAGAAACTAACTTGGAAAATCTAGGTTATATAATGAAAAATCGAGATGTAGCATTGTGCTAGCATTTTCTGTCTTTATTGTCATTATTAAGTAACTATCATTTTAACATAGGCTTTTATAATTTAAAACTATTGCTCATAAGCCTCATGGTAAAGGCAAAGCAAAAAGGTAAACAATCTAAACATTATAAAAACCCAGTATTAGAGCATCAGGTAAACAGAACGAATACTAATAGACTTAAAGGCTGAGGAGTTTTGAACACTAATAGCAGCGGACGTTAGCACCCTGCTTTCACCAGTATCTGATCAAAGTGAGCAAAGAAACAGCACAGAGGGACTGCACCAGTTGGCCTACAACACATGCTACAGCCTGCCTGCCCCACGGCTACCAGAGCTCACACTCACACACTGGCAAGAAGAACACAGCGATTGATTTTTAAAGCAAAGGAATACATTGTATCCTGTAGAAATCTCAACACGTTCAGTCATTCCTTGTTATCTAGGGAAAACTGTTTCCAAGAAGCCCCAGAAAATGCCAATCATAAGAATGCTTCCGTACCCTAGGTAAAAGAGTACATTATATACAACCTACATAACTTCATATCTGCATCACTCAACATAACACAGCTTAAAGGCTAGATATGGTGCTGTTAGATTTGGGAAACAGAGATAAGAAAAAGTCTGTACACAGTACAGACGCGACTTCATTTTCAAATGGTTTGGATCTATTTTGGGGGTGAATCTACAGAGCTGAAACTCATGAATACTGAGATATGATTATATTCTCAAAATCAGTTTGTATATTAGTTTATGAGCTAGCAAATGTAGACTGTTACTTTCTATCTTTGCTAACCCTTTGGTTTCAAATATCACCTTTTGCTTATAGCTTACCTACTAGTTATGAGAACACAAAGTTTCTTTTTTGGCACTTGTATTCACTGTTTAACACATTTTTGTATCAATTTATTTATTTACTTAATTTACTTAATTTATTTTTACAAAACCATCCTCATTTCTTTCATTTGTAAGGTCCATTAGTGATACTTAATTATCGGCTTGTTCTCTTACCATAGGCCTAATTCTCTCTGCATTCCTTTCGATCCAATCATCTTCGACTTCATCCTATGGTTTACTGACCACTTAAAAACTCAATAGTGAAATTCCTAAAATATAACTTATACTTCAAAACTGATTGCAATGCTTCTTTCTTTTATATCAATAGGTGGCTAATTATGTCTTAATAAATAGTTTGAGCCATGCAAGTGCCTCTCTTAGTCAAAGGAAAATACTGAAGCCCATACTAAACTTACGTTAGACAAATCTGTGACTCCCGACATTCCAAGATCACTGCCTTTCTTGGAGTAATCTGTAGTGTTAATATGGACATAGTTTCGAATTGCTGCTGACAATAGCCCGTCGTTCCATTCCATGGTATTGATGTTCAGCTGTCCATACAGTTCACCAAGAGTGATACATTTTGGATTGAAAACACAAACATCAACTTTTCCTTTCTTCCCTGTAGACTGGGGGGGAGGGATGAGAAATCCAATGTTGTTGTAAAAGGAATTAGTTATAGCGTGATTACTTAATGTTTTACACCGTTGTTGCCAATGAGTTTTGGGAAAAATCTTTCTCATCAAACACAGACATCTCTGAAAAGGTAGTAATTAACAAGATGTCTCCCTGAGCTCCACTACAGAACATGGCTCTGACTGGGATATGGCATCCTGGGAGCCGGGGTTGGGCTGTAGAGAGGTGGTGGACTTTTAGTCCATTTAGATCCTATCCACAAAATGGTAAGACTTGGGATCCACCTGAGCTATTCTCTACGTCATCTCATTCAGTTTTAAGTAGGGCAAGGGGCAGACATATTGCCAGAAACACACAGATTTCACATAATGTGACGTAAGAAGTTATGGGAACAAGTGGTGGGACTCTTTGGGAAGTTAAGATAACAAAAACCCAGCTGTGTATACAGAGAGACTGTGAGAATCACATATAAGACACATGTACACAGCTGGATGTGGTTCAGTGGCTAAGACCAGAACTAACATGCCATTGGTGCTAAGACAGTCTCAATCCATAGGTCTGGGACTTAGTATGCTGTGCTGACTTGTTAGGGCTTCTTTAACTTAAATATACAAGCTGATTATCAGAGATTCGGAATATGTGGACAACGGCAGGACAGATTTATACTAGAACTTGAGATAGCAATTCACTTTCAGTGATAGACCACACACATTTTCAAATACTTGTTATAGTGCTGTAAAAGTAACTTTTATGCTTACATTTTCACCTAGAATTGTGTACCCCAAATTAATCCCATACCTTTAAAACGTTCAGAAATACCAGTCTAATAACCCTATATGGTATATGTTTAGTGTCTTTTTACTACACTTATTTTGCATGTTTATCTGTGTGTGTGCATGTGCGTGTGCATGCATGTATGGGTTTACACAAACAAGGTCAAAGCAGCTTGTGTGAACCACTCCTCTTTTCACCCCGAGGATCCTGGGACTGAACTAAGATCATCAGGCTGGTGGCAGCACCTTCACTCTCAGAGCCACCCTGCATACACAGTTTGCATTTTACTTCTGTATAGGACTTCAAACACATCTAGCGCCATGTTTAACAGTGTTGCAGACAGACTTATCCCAGTCCTGGTTGTAGGGAAGCTTCTCTGTCCCCATGTGAGTTATGAGTATGTTGTGGCTTTCCCAAAAACTCTGCTATCCTGGTTTTCTGACTTTTTTTTTTAATCACAAAGGAGAATGAAACACTATCACATTCCTTTTGTGTAACCGATATGATCGTGTGGCTTCTTTCTCTTGTTCTATGGTGGTATGTATTACGCTCATGTAATGTGGGATGTGGTTCCTGGCGTGACTCCTGCCTGGTCTTACTGTATAATAGTTTACTTCTTATCAATGACAGTTACTGCTTAAGAACTCATTGGGGTCTGTTTAGAAGAGGAATTTATAGACAATGATAAGAATTAGAAAGTACAACATGAACATTCTGAAGATGAAATTTTATACCCACAGAAATAAAATTCATGTAACTATGAAGCTAACTTTCTAAGATGTCAGAGTACACTACCAACAATGGTATCTTCAAATAGCTGAAGCTCACATGATTTAGTAGAGCATTTTATTTTTTACTGCATTAAAATATGTACATGGGGACTTCCTGGGAATCCATAGACAGTTAATATTTACTTAATAGTAATAAGTTTGTCAAAACACAGCATATTATACCAACCAGCTAAAAGACAAAGACTGACAATTTTTAGTTTTAAATTTTAATTTTGTTTTATGTGCATGGGTGTGTATGCATGCTTGTGCTATAGAAGCCAGAAGGGGGCATCAGATCCTGTGGAACAGTAGTTCCAGACGGTTGTGAGTTGCCAGGAAGGTGCTGGGAATGGAGCACAGGTCCTTTGGAAGAACAGCCAGTACTCTTACCTGCTGAGCCATCTCTCCAATCCCTTTCCGACCTCTAACAATCATTATATAAGTTCCAATCATCAAAAAAAAAAATGCAGTTTTGGGGAATAGAAACTTAAAAATGTGATAAAAATTTTTATAAAAACATTTTTACAGAAAGAAAAATTATCAGGGATAAAGATAACACATTGAAATATGAACTGCATCTCAGATAAAATAAGGAACAAGAACTATAGTTGACATGGTCTTGGAGGGTTTAAATTAATTTAATAAACAGAATAAAAATCATATAAATATTGGAAGAGAAATATAATTATTTTCACTTGAAGTGATTGAATTAATACTTGGGAAGCAAATTGGAACTTAGTAAATCAAGTCAATAAAGTAGCCAAAATTAAAATATACAAGTCAACTATTGTATTTTATAATGGTTTGATATCTAAATTTCAAAATCTCACTTACTACAAAGACTTACAAAACTTTTAGCAATAACTTAGATAAGTAGTTAAAATACATACATAAGATTATGTGTGTGTGTATGTGTATGTGTGTATATGTGTGTGTGTATGTATGTGTGTGTGAGGATGTGTATGAGGTGTAGAGAGTATGTATGTGTATGTGTGTGTGTGAGTATGTGTGTGTGTGTTGTGTGTGTGTGCATGTGTGTGTGTGTGGTGTGTGTGCATGTGTGTGTGTGGTGTGTGTGTGTGTGTGTGTGTGTGTGTGTGTATATGTGTGTGTGTGTGTGTGTGTGTGTGTATATGTGTGTGTGTGTGTGTGTGTGTGTTCTTGTTTGTGTGTGTGTCTATGTGTGTGTGTGTGTGTGTGTGTGTGTGTGTGTGTGTGTGTGTGTGTGTGTGTGTGTGTGTCTGTGTGTGTGTGTGTGTGTGTGTGTGTGTGTGTGTGTGTGTGTGTGTGTGTGTGTGTGTATGTGTGTGTATGTGTGTGTGTGTGTGTGTGTGTGTGTGTGTGTGTGTGTGTGTGTGTGTGTGTATGTGTGTGTGTGTGTGTATGTGTGTGTGTGTGTGTGTGTGTGTGTGTGTGTGTGTGTGTGTGTGTATGTGTGTGTGTGTGTGTGTGTGTGTATGTGTGTGTATGTGTGTGTGTGTGTGTGTGTGTGTGTGTGTGTGTGTGTGTGTGTGTGTGTGTGTGTGTGTGTGTGTGTCTATGTGTGTGTGTGTGTGTGTGTGTGTGTGTGTGTGTGTGAGTATGTGTGTGTGTGTGTCTGTGTGTGTGTGTGTGTGTGTGTGTGTGTGTGTGTGTGTGTGTGTGTGTGTATGTGTGTGTGTATGTGTGTGTGTGTGTGTGTGTGAGCATGTGTGTGTGTGTGTATATGTGTTGCTGAAGTATTGAATCTGCATAGACGGAAAATGTCTTACTTAGTGGATACTTACCTTTGAGTCAGATTGCCTTTCTTTAATGGGTAAGGCAGAAGTAATGGGCAATGTTATCAATGCTTTCTCTAAGATTTTCCTGACTGTTGTCTTCCCTCCGCCTGTTGGGCCCACTAGAATCACGCCAACACATGCCTTCAACAAAATGCAAGGATTAGCGTACTGAGCAACTGTTACGCTCTCCACACAGACACCCGTGCTTGTGCCCACCCACTCTTCATGACTGTTCAAGCCACTGTGGTCCAGTCTCTGCCTTTGCTGTTAGCCTAAGGCTGAACCGAGGAAATCTTACCAAAGGAACCCTTCTAATTCTTGGTGCTGAGCACTTCCTGTAGCTGTCCCACCGCCCCCTCACGGCTTTCTGAATGGCCCGATAACAATGCTTTTCCTCTTCCTATTTTTCTTTTTCTTTCCATGCACGACTTCCCTCGGTCATTATTGTTGCTACCTCTCCTTTGTTTGTCAATTTGGTTGTGTGACCCACTTCTCACAGCTCTCGAATGCCTGCATTCTGTCTCTGCCTTCACTGACTGCTCCCAACCCAATGGCTCATAAGCTGCTCAACTCAGAATAACCTTAACTTTCTTTCTGTCCAAACTTAATGCTTTTGTATGCACCAATTGCTCAAAGCAGAATACTGATCCTTTTTCATTCATAGCTTACAAGACATTTTCTTGGTTTTAGCTCTGATATGTGGGGGAGGGGCTCATATGATGTACTTAACGGTCTTACAAGCAGAGGAAATGACCTGGGACGGGTAGTCTGTGGTAAAATGCTTGCCTAGAATCCTCAGCTCAATCCTCAGTACCACACAAACACAGAAAAAAACAGAAGAGGAGAAGGAAGAGAAGGACAAGGAGGGAGAAGTGAAGGAAGGGCAGGAGGAGGAGGAGGAGGAGGAGGAGAATGGGGATGAGGAAGAACACAGGACAAGGTTGCTCATGTGTCCATGAACTCTAGCACTCATTCTCCATTTTCATGGCCAATCGACTGACATCTTCCGATTCACAGTGAAAAAACGAAGCTGGATCAACCGTCCATACTGGTTGTCCCAAAGAGCAGAAGTGAGAGAGTTAGAGCTGATGGGACCAACACTAGAGGCGCTGCCACCTTCCCCAGTCCTCACTGTGAACTTGACACAGTTCACATTTAAGAAAGATTACAACTACAAAAATCAATCAAACAAGCAACCCTCGCCCTAAAACAAACAAACAAACAGCAACAGCAAAAGACCTCATTTTCTGAGTAAGCAAACCTTGTGCCCCTTCAGGTCTATATTTCTTGTTAGAAACCAGGCCCAGGAATGGTCTGACCCCTAAAAACACTTACCTTTCAGAGTGGCTCACTGACCTGTCTCAGCCCCTCCTTATGGGGTGGTGTAAAAACATGTGCACACCTGGATGGACGCTTCAAAGATCAAGTAAAGGGGTCAATTCAGACACTTGGAGGGATCCCACCTGCTGCTCTAAGGTGGACTTGGATGGGCTATGGGATTTGTGTAGCTGTTTGGACCTAGAACATCAGGTTCACGGCTGGGGCTGACGCTCAGGTCAGCCTTGGCCTGCTGTTCAGTGTTCTCATGATGGAACTCTTAAGTCCCATACAAGGTAAAGTGAGTCTATTTGGGTTATGGGTCCTGCCAGCAAGATTAACTACTGGTCAATATAGTGTTGTACTCTTGGGGACATTCACCAGAAGCTAAGACAGTGTGTAAATGAGGGGTGGGTGCTCTTGTGGAAAGTTCTTTATGGGTTATTGATATTCCTGCATGCTGATAGAGCAGAGCCAATGCTAGCTTATGTTTTCAAGGATTCTAAGACAGATTTGGGGGGTAAAAATTCTGGGAATTGACTGTAGGGTCTCATGTATGCTAAACACTCACTCACTCTGCCATTGAGCTGCACCCCAGTTTAGTACAACTTTGGTACCCGGAATGTGTATTTAAAAAGTCTCCTTCAGAAACAAAGGTTGGTTATTTTTGATGCCAGTATTCTAAGACCAGGGGCTGGCTGCACCAAACTCAAGGCGCTTGTCACACACACACCACCCACGTCATGCGGTTACTTAGTCCTCGTGTAGCTCTGGGATTTTGTCTTAGGGAGGAAAGAAGGACATTAGTTTGGCTTCCAACACTGTTCCAACAAATGGTTCTTGGTCTCTGACCTAGGAATATAGTTCCTCTGCCAGTATCAACTTGGCACAGGTTAACTTCATGTTTAAAACTGCATGGTACAGACGTAGAGAAGGAGAACGAGGCTCCGACAAACTGCTAAGTCGATCTTGTCAACTGATGTGCAGACTTGATGTGCAGTGTAGGTGGGAGGCCGGTGAAGGAAAGCCATGGGAAAACGGACTTTCCTTTTGGGAAAAAGTATATATATGGATGGTATCTTAAAATAGAAACTCCAGACAACCAAAAAATGAAAAATGCACTATCTAAAATATTTAAATTTTTTTGAGAAAGAGTCTTAGAAAATGTCTTTATAAAGATAGCTGAGAAGGTGTTTTTAAAGCTAGGGTACAAAACACTCAAACTGTAAAGGAACAGAGCTTACGGAATTAAAATTCTCTTTAACACAGCTTCAACAGTGCCGCATTTCCAGAACTCTGAGGCTTAGAGACTTTACCCATAATGCACACAGCTGCTAAATCATTATGATGTAAAATACACAGTAAGAAACACATTTTCTAAGAGAAAGATAAACAACCACATAAAAAATGAGTACATTCTATGATCGGACAATTCACATAAAACTCAAATGGCTAAGAGAATTTAAAGAGACACAGCATCTTGCAAGGAACCAGGGGTGTGCACAGCAAATACACAGCAGGCACTGATAGCCAGGCAATGCGGGAAGTGTCAAGATGGGGTAGCAACGGGTTACAGGCTCTTTCAGACTACACTTGTAGGGCTTTGACAAGTATAAACTATCAAATAAATGTAAAAATATCAATTCAATGTCTAACTAAGGTGAGACTCGGAGTCTGGGAAAACACTTGCTATGTTGCCATATCAGAGCTGCTCTCTCCTGTTCTCCCCGTGTTCTCGAATTTGCTCTCAGAGACTGAAACCCACACAGAGGACCTGCCGCCTTGCCAGACTATACTCACCTGAAGCTGCTTATAAAACTGTATGATCTTCGCTTTCTGAGGCGGCCACTGCTGAAGGCCTAGTTGTTCTGTCGCACTGTGTATTGCTTTCTGAAAGGATATAAATATATTAGTTTAAAGGGCATTACAATCCGAGTGGCTGTCATCTACATAGCCATCCACTTATTTACTTAGCAAAGTCTCTGGGATAGAACCCCAGCCTTGCACAAACGAGCCTAATGGTCTACCACTGGGCCAGTCACCTAGCCCAACCCTTTAAGTTGTAATTCTTTAGAACCTCTTAGCTACTTGTTGATTATTGTAGTTTACGAGAGTATTTTTTTTTTTAGTTCATCAGCCGCCATTTTGGAGGGGCAGGTTTACCCAGCAGAATGAACCATTGCCTTTGGGAAAGGTGGGTGAAATTCTACTGTTAGACCACCAGAAAGGGGAAAGATTCCCATATAAATGGCTTTAAAGAGCATTTTAATTTGAACAGAAATACATGACTATTTAAGAGCAATCAGGTGATTTCCCTTATGTGAGCGCCCTCACAGATGCTCATGGTGCTGCTTCCAGCTAAACCAAGCTACTGTGGACAGGAGCTGACGAGGGTCAATTTCAGTCATGCAGGTTGTAAGAAACTCCGGGTTGTGGCTCCTGAGGTCCTGGGCTGGATCTGGGATGACCAGGCTTGTGGCCGTTGCCCCAGCTAAGAATATCCACACCGGAGCCCCGAGGTTAGAAGACTCAGATGCCGGGCAGAACACTGAAAAGGAAGCGGCTCCAAGTCGCTTCAGGTGAGGGTTAAGTGGATCCAGTCCTCTGGAAACTCGCAACCTGTGACTTCTGCCCGTTACCCGCCAGAATCATAGAAAGCAGTGGATTCCTGGCTGTCAATTGCCATCTATGGTAGCCTGTGCAAATCAGCATTCTAAAAGTGGAGATAATGCTTAGAGGGGTTGTTGGTGAAGATAGAGCTGTGGCATAAAGTAGGTGTTCATTAACAACTGTTAGCTAGCGAAGAGTCCGGTGTATATAAATACACCTTGTGAGATAGACTTTAGGTCTGACTAGCAACTTTCTCTGCCTCCAACCCAAGTGTCTTGAAGGACTACACTAACTGCACATCTTAGATTGGACCTTAGTTTTGTGCCTAACCCTGGGAACCGACATCTTGCAACATCCCACTAGTATTAATCCTTCCTATGCAGGCTGTGTATACGTTCACGTGCCTTCATATCTGTTTAACAGTTACAAAAACCAACTACCTGTTGGGTACCATGAGACGTCCTGGAAACGGAAGCTATTTCTCCCCAGAAGTAGTACAGAAACTTGCAAGGAAGACACATGCGAATGTGTTAAGCATAATCTGATCAGCCGGATAATAGAGGTGAGAACTGGCTGGACATTTAAGAGAGCAAGGCAACCTTGAAGAAGTCACACAAGACTTAAAGTACCGTGGAGTGTGATAGTGACTGGGAACTCGGCTGGACAAGATCAGTGTGATCATTGCAGGCAAAGCATTTACCCTCCGGTTCCAGGCCAGGAAAGCTCTCTGCAGTGGGCAGGGGTGAAATTTGAGGAAGTCCCAATTGCACACATTAAAGCAACCTACAACACCACAGATCCAGGTAGTCTCTGCCACTAACACGTCCCCGGCCCGCGCCTCCTGTGGCACGGAAGGCTTTCGCAATGCCAAGAAGGGCACTGGCATCGCAGCACAGACAGCAGGCATAGCTGCAGCCGCAAAAGCCACAGGAAAAGGAGTGACCCACACATCAGAGTCCTAGTGAAAGGCATGGGACCAGGACGCTGGTCTGCCATCAAAGGACTGACCATGGGTGGTCTGGAAGTGATCTCGATCACAGACAACACCCCCGCCCCACACAATGGCTGCCGACCCCGGAAGGCTCGAAGACTGTGATAGGAAGGAAACCTGGACCTGAACCTGACCTAAAGTCTTGACTCAGGTGGATCCTACAGAGAGCCCACTGTGGAGGCTGCTGGAGCGGGCTGCTCTCGAGCCTTCCTTGGGAGAACATTCCTCTCCTTGCACAGAAGCTGGAGGTGCGGAGGCATGAGGGAGTGGGAAGTGCCAGGCACTGTGGCCAGCTCCAGACTCTGCTCTGAAAATAAAGGACTGTTCTCTGTATAAACAAAACAAAACAAAACAAACCGCCATTTTTCTTACCAGAAATGTGCAACACAAAGAAAATTTTATCTTCATAGTTACCTTTGGTAGCAAATTCATAAACCCTCCCCTCAAACTAAGAATCCTCACTTTCATATTTATTATACAAAATCTTATGCACAAAACAAAAACCAGGCCCGGCATGTTGTGTCTACATGTCGGTGTGTATATCTGTGACAAGAATAATCACAGAGGCCGTCAGCCTAAGAGGAGTGGGTGGGACAGAGGCGGTGCTGAGGAGGGAGGAGGGATGTGGAAAGTGCTGACATAGCTATATTTTAAATAAAAGACATCTTAAAAAGTAGCTACAAATATTCATTTACCCTACATTAAAATAAAACATAAAAGGGCTTTGTATCTCTTTGTGGTTCCAATCACCACTAAAACAGTTTTTGATTTTGTAATGATTAGTTTAATGTTTTAATGAGAATGTTCTAAGATAATAAATAAAACTGATAAGATTCTAAGTATGATGTACTGCCTTAAAATATCCAAAACTGAAAAAAAAAACCAACCCAAACCAAACCAAACAACAACAACGACAATGACAACCACAACGACAACACCACCAAAGCAAAAAATGGGAGGAAACCATGCTTCTTCCGAAGGCCGGTTACCTGCAGGCGGAGACAATCGGTAATTTTGTCCCCAGACTCTCCTCACACTTCTTGCATCTCTAGAAAGAACAAAGCAGGCAAGGGAGACACTGCACAGCAGGTAAAGGCAGCTTCTAGGCGAGACCAAGACAGGCAACCATGGCGTGCTTGAAAGAACCTCACAAGCAGGGCTGGACGAGAAGGCTCAGCTAAGACCCCCACCTCGAGCAGTTCAGTCTTTATGACGGTGATGTGGGTCCAGGAAAGAATCAGACGCAATGGGTGCACGAGTCACCCAATCACAACTGTCGAGAGAAGTCTCAATAACTCATCTCTTCTGGCTACAAGAAGACAGTATCTTAACAGAGTTCTTACTTTAGATTGCTTTGGACTAAATCTATAATCTTGCTTTAAGTTATTTAGGACTATTAAGTGATATTCCTTGGAGGGAGTTAAAGAAATAGGGGTGGGGGCTGGAGAGATGGCTCAGCAGTTAAGAGCACTGGCTGCTCTTCCAGAGGTCCTGAGTTCAATTCCCAGCACCCACAGGGTGGTTCACAACCATTCATAATGAAATCTGGTGCCCTCTTCTGGCATGCAGATAGAGTGCTCATGAACATGAAATAAATCTTTTTTTTTTTTTTAAAGAAAGAAATGGGGGAAGAGAGGAAGAGGGACAGAAGAAAATTTAAAAGTGGAGTTCAAAAGATAAGAGGAATAGTTTGATTTGCACTGGATAAAACAGACTTTAAATCAAAAGCTAGAAGAGCCATCCAAGAGTAGCCATGTGTGATAAAAGGCCAATTCTGCAAGGTTGTACAATAGGCATAGAGATATTTGTACCCAGTCAAGCTGTAGGGTAAACATTGATTGGTTTCAAGAGAGAGCTCCACTCCAACACGGCAGCAGCAGGGCACTCTAAACACATGCCACTCTCAGAAATCAGCAGAAACGCCCAGATACAAAAGAAATGTCAGAGCTAAACCACACCGTGGACCAAAAGTGCCACAGATGTTCAAAGGCCACACCAACAGCTGCGGGTACATGTCCTGCCTCACGGCACACGGAAAACTATCCATACATGTCTGATAGCTGGCCACAAGGCAAGCATCAACATGTACATGCATGTGCACGTGTATGTGCATGTGTGTAAGTCAGACAGTAACTTTCAGGAGTCAGCGCTCTCCTCTCATGGGTAGGATCAGGGGACTAAACTCAAACGGTCAGGCTCGACTGCAATCACCTCATCTGGTGATGCATCTTGCTAGCCCGGAAATTGTAAAATTTATTTAGACAAATGAAGACAGCAACACAGTATGCCCAATTCTATACAATTAGAGCAAAAGTACCATGTAGAGAAGTTTGTAGGGATAATCACGCACCACCAGAAAACGGAGACCTCGGGAGCTGGAGGAGTGGCTCAGTGGTTAAGAGCACTGCTCTTGCAGAGGACCTGGGTTCGATTCCTAGCACCCACATGGTGGCTCACGATGGTGTGTAACTCCAGTTCCAGGGGACTTTATACCCTCTTCTGGTTCATAGAAATATTCGTAGGCAAAATACCCAAGCACATTAAAATAAAAAATATTTTAAAGAGAGGATTTTAAATAAATAACTTAATATTCTTCCTTCAGGAATTAAAGAAAAACAAAAAAACCAAGAGTAACTGAAATTCCAAGTTAGCAGTATGAAAAGGTATTAAGGAGATGCAGAAATAAGTAAAAATGAAGGTTACAAATACAAATGACGGGTGACACGAGTTTTAGGTGAGTACACGTACACGAGTACGTGTGTGATGGTGGTGCCTGTTCTCACGTGTGCACACTCCTATGGAAGGCAGAAGAGATCTGTCATTGGCTGGGGCTCACTAAGTAGGCTCTGCTGCCTGGCCAGGGAGTCTGTTTCTAACTTTCTGGCAATGGGCATTGAGTGTGTGCCCAGATTTCTGTGTGACTACGAAGGAACAACCCGGGTCTTCAGACTTGCGAGGGAAGCACTCTATCAATTGAGCTATCGAGTAAAACAGCAGCCGCCACTGCTTTGGCTCGACTGAGAAAGGAGAAAACGCATATAAATAAAACTAGAGACCAAAATGGAGACATTATGATAGATACTCCCATAAAAAAGACTGTTAGATAGAGTTATAAGCGACTGCATGACAACAAATGAGAAAAAACAGAAGAAGTCAACAAATTTCTAAACATATACAACTTAGCAAGACTGAGTAAGGAAAAATTAGATGCCCAAGGAAACCCATAAAAATAAAGGATGAGAATGAATCAATACTAAAATGTTCTTCATTAAAGAAAAGTCCGGGACCAGATGGTCCACTGCTGAAGTCTATCAAGCATTTAAAGAATTAACACTAATCCTTTTCAAATGCTTCTTTTAAAATTGTGAAGAGGAAGAACTCTTCCAAATTCCTTGTTTGGGGCCAGCAATATATTGATATTTTTTAAACCATTTCAATAAGGGAAAAGATAAAGATTGCTACACTTGAGGGATGTGGCTGCACAAACCCTGAATAAAATACTAGCAAATGAGACCCCGACAGCACATTCAAAAGATGTTCCACTGGGACCTGTTGTGATTCACTCTGGGCAAGTAGGATGCTTCCCATGCAGTGAGTATCCTCACATGAATACAACGAGGGGCCAGAGCCATGTGTGTCTGTCACCCCTACAAACACGGGGAAAGCATCTGTGTGGAGGGAATTCTAGTCTTACAAACTTTCATCTGTACAAAAGAAAACCCAATGAACTAAAAAGGGAGAGACTTACTACAAAAGATGGAAGCCACAGAAAAAGACAGAAACATATTTCAAACATTAAAAGAGAAGCAAGGCGTTAAATCAAGCAGAAGTTGCATTAAATCAAAGGCTGGTTCGTTAAAAAAAGAATAGTGCTTAGATTGGACGGCTAGGTGGTCTGAGAAAAAAAAAAAAGCCTACCTTAGGAAAACACGTAACGGGAACGGTCTCAGAAGCATGAACTCCAAAGAATCAACTTTGTACTAATCCAGTCTAAAACAGGAGTGAGACGCAGGCGCTTGTTGCGTTGAACAAGGCTGCTCCAAGGAGACTCACGGTGACAAACACAAGCTTACTGCCCGTCCATAACGGAACAGTTCTAACCATGTATCTACTGTGATGGCTTTCCAGAGACGTTCTTGTGTTCCTGCACTGTCTATGCGCACGTTGGCCACATGCTTCATGTGTACTAGGAGACAGTATGTGGCCTGTGGCTGTCTTGTCAAGTTAATTTCATCTCCCATTGATGGATTAAAAGCAGCCATTATAAAGCTGGGGGGGGGAAGGAAGCAGCAGAGGCAGAAAGAGTCCGCGGGACAACGGGAGCAGGTGGAAGCAGGAAGGGCAGGGTGTGGCGGAGGGTGTCCCGGCTACCAGATGGAGGAGCCAGCTTTTGTGAAAATAATTTCGATTTTGTTCTTAAGGCAATGCCAGTTGAGCACTGGCTTTGCTTGGGCAATCGCACACGTCTTAGGTGAGCAACTTGAGAAGCCTTGTGGAAACACACAGAATGCAGTAAACACGCACGGGCAAAACGGTTAAACTCTAAGAATGGGGAGTCATCTCTGTGCTATTACAGGGAAACCCAGCATCATCACTTACGAAGGAGAACTCAGCACACAGCACCCTCCTATCATTTGTTCTTTCTATCAGTCACCGAGTGCTTAAAAGCTCCTTCTACTCCCCGGGGGGTGGGGGGGCACAACACGCCTGCAAAGTGCTTTTGTCCCCAAGTCTTGTGATCTACTCCCCATGAGTAGAGTATTTCAGACAGAGCCATTGTATTTAAACCCACACAGATTCCACCTCCAAGGGACCTGGTACTGCTTATGGGGTCTCATTACCTCCAAGGCAAGGTGTTGCGTTTTTGAAACTGTTATTCCAGGGAAAACATCTTCTATGATCCTTTCGAAAGGTAGGACATCTTCAGGAAGGAACTTTGACATACTGGCTTCCTGGATGGCCTCGATGATGATCAGCGACTCCTCTAGCTCGGAGAGAGGCTCCCCGACAGTACTGTTGCGGTTGAAGAGAGCAAGCATGGCCGGGTCAGAAGGCTGTTCCTCAAGCACTAACACCCAGTTTTAGGCATTTCCCCTTCCTGTTTATTATGCTTTCTAAAATGCTGCTCTTGGCTCAGTTTTGTCTTTTTGAGACCACAAGAGCCCATCAGTCCACCTTCCTGAGGTGCTCCGGCAGCTTCCTGATTTAGCTTGTCTCCTTTAATTAAAATCCCACAGATTACCAACCCACTGACTGGTATGTAGCTCTCTGAACCCAACACTAAATTCAAAATTCAACTGACCATTTATGCTCCAGTTTCTTCTTTTCTGTCATTATTAAAACTGTCTTCAAGGTCCTCATGCCAAAATCATAGTGCTCCTAAAATGCCGTAGTCAATATTTGAGTTACTAACAGTTTTCAAGGGAAAATAGAACATGCAACAACTACACGCATAATTAATACTCATATATTCTTTTTTCCTGCTTTTTTGAGACAGGGTTTCTGTATGGGGCCCTGGATGTCCTGGAACTCACTCTGTAGCCCAGGTTGGCCTCACACTGACAGAAAGCCTGAGGGATTAAAGGTGTGCACCCCCCACTGCTGGGCTTACAGCCATCTATCCTAGAAAAGGAGATATCCACACAAATCCAGAGACCTCAATTCTGCCTCTAGTGGTCTTATTTCTCTTCTAAGTTGGTGCCAAGAAAGTCCCTTTGCCCTATGTTCTGGTCTTCCCTCCATCCCTCCCTCTGTCCCCAGAATTCTGCTATGTGACCCAGCCTGGCCTTGAACTCTTGGTCTTGAACTCTTGGGCTCAGACCTTCCCATTGTCTCAGCCTCTCTCTGCAGTTCTGAGGCCTACAGGCTGCATCCCTGCACTCAGGAGACGTCTCTTTTAAGAGGAAGGGTGTTAAGGGTTAAAGTTACAGCATCTACGTTAGACTGAGAACTGGGAAGAGGAATTGTGAGAAGAGTACTAGGGGGAGGATGACCTTGGAGAAAATGCGCTTAGCTGTCCATACCATTGCGGGTTAGAAACAAATACTCAAATCCTAGAACCATTCTCAAAAAGGTGTGGGACTCAAGCCAGCAGTACCAGAAACAGAGCTTGGTGGTGCACTGACAGACAGACTGCCATCCAAGATAAGGTACTGTGTTTTCACAAGTCCTACAAATGACTGAGATGTAAGGAGAGCTGGGGAACACTGGTGTAGATAGAGGCTGACATCCACGAGCAGGGGGAGCACATGTGGTCCGAAATAACACGAATGTCATCACTTTCTCTAGACCTTGGTGGAAAGGCCTGGGACCATGGACACCTGGCTACTTTGAACACAGTAATTCCCATTTCATGGTGGGCCTGGTCTTGCTCATTCCTGGCCAATAGCAGAAATGTCTTTGAGTCTCATGTAAGTCTTTGGAGAGAGGCACTTCCTCACCTGTTTTGAGAGCTGCTTGTCAGCTAAATCATAAAGGCTAACTATCTTTCCAGACAGAGATTTTGAAGATTTGAAGCCAAATGAAAACAGAGTTACTTCAGTGATCATTTTGTAGTGGGGCACCATCATGGCCACTGAGCGAAACAGGGATTTTAAGTTGCTTGGGAGCTCAACCCGACCTCTGTACCTAAAGAGGAAAAGGAAAACAACAACAAACAATAAAAACCCTCCCTTGCTCTGCAGGTTTTCAAATTTGAAACTGTGTTGCCTCCAAAGAATTCTATTGGCTTTTTGTGTGAGCCTCACAGGGTGGTTTTTAACCTTTCACCCCATGAGCATGCTGGTCTAAAATACTCCCGGCGTCTCATTATATGGCCCCCTCCTGTCAGCTTTCTGATGCCTTGGTCTCCGTGGCACTTATTCATGTGTCTGATGAACCTGGCCTTCGGTCAGAGGCTTAATGTGACATGAGCCATGTGCACAGGGCAGAGATGTTGTATCTCTTCACAAGAGGCGGAGTCTGTGCAGCTCCATGAGATGGAACTCATGCTTGGCACCACTGTGAGAGCCAAGAACCTGTGGCTGGAGAGACGACAGATCCGGGACAGCCTCTCGGAATTGCTCTGCACACTGTTAAACTGACTCCTCGTGACTTCTCCTTGTAGACAGTGCACTTCCGCCCTCACCAGAGAAATGTCTTAAGAGAACATGGTGATGGACACAGAGACTCACAGCTGGTCTAGCTGCACAGAGTGAGAGACTGAAGAGCACTCAGTTGTAAGTAGACATGAGTACCACATTCCATACCTGGAGGCTTAGGGATTACAATGAAGAGCAGATGACAAGATTGGTAGAAGAACTCTGGGGTACCCCCAGGCCCCCTGAGCAGTCTGCTATGCCCGGGGGCTCTCCATTCTCCCACCACCTCTCTCCCTACCTCAGACCTGCTGATCTGGAATCATACAGCCAAAGAATACCCACCAGAGGCCTGCCACACCAGGACCATCAAGGTTAGGCCCCCTCCCAATACCTACAATAGAAACATCCAGGGTCCAAAACCATGCAGATGGCTAAAGGCCCTCGGAAGAGCACGACAGACAAGAGCCAGAGCAACATGACACCTTCAGAGCGAAGCTACCTACCCCACTGCAGCAACTCTGACTTGTCACAATCGGAGTACAGGAAAATGACCTTAAATTCAATCTTATAACCATGATAGAGGCTTTAAAATCCCTTAAAGAAGTACAGGAAAACCAGGTGAAAGAAATAAATAAAACTATTTACAACACAAAAATGAAATCAGAAGCCAGAAAGAAAACACAAACTGAGGGAATCCTGGAGATGGAAAACCCGGGGAAGAACAGGAACAACAGATGCAAGCATCACCAACAGAATCCGGGAGATGGAAGAGAGAACCTCAGGCATAGAAGATACAATAGGAGAAATGGATACATCCAAGGAAATGTTAAATCTAAAAAGAAATCCCTGACACAAAACATCCAGGAAATCTGGGATACCATGAAAAGACCTCACCTGAGAGTAATAAGAATAGAAGAAGGTGAAGAGTCCCAGCTCCAAGGCCCAGAAGATATTGTCAAGAAAATCATAGAAGAAAACTTTCCTAAAGAATGCACGAGTTATACCTGACTTGCCAACAGAGACTCTCTAGAGGGGCCTGACAGTTGTCTTGCAACCTCTGAAAAAACAACAGATGCCAACGTAGACTACTATACCCAACAAAACTCTCAATCACCATAGATGGAGACAACAAGATATTTCAAGACAAACCCAAATTTAAACAATGTCTATCCAAACATCCAGCCCTACTGAAAAATACAAGAAGGAAAACTCCAACCCAAGGAAGGCAAGTACATCCAAGAAAACACAAGAAATAAATAATGCTAGTAAAATCAAGGGACAGACACACACACACACACACACACACACACACACACACACACACACACACACTAACATCATCAACATCCAAATAACAGGAGTTAACAATCTCTCTCAAAACAAATGGACTCGATTCCCCAGTAAAAAAACACAGGCTAACAGAGTGGATGTGAAATCAGGATCCATCCTTCTGCTGCATACAAGAAACACACCTCAGCAATAAAGATAGACATTACCTCAGAGTAAAGGGCTGGAAAAAAGTTTTCCAAGTAAACGGACTCCAAGAAGCAAGCTGGAGTAGTCATTTTAATATCCAATAAAATAGATTTTCAACCAAAATTAATCAAGAGAGAAGGGAAGGACACTTTATACTCAAAGGAAAAATCTACCAAGATGATATCTCAGTTCTGAACATTTATGCCTCAGACATAAGAGCACCCACATTTGTAAAACAAACATTGCTAACACTTAAATTACACATCGAACCTCACACATTAATAGGAGACTTGAACACCCCACGCTCACCAATTGACAAACACTGAACAGAGAAATAATGAAACTAACAGACACTATGAGCCAAATGGACCTGACAGACATCTGTAGAATATTTTACCCAAACTCAAAAGAAAGCACCTTCTTTCTCAGCACCTCATGGACCCTTGTCCAAAATTGATGATATAATCAGTCACAAAGCAAGCCTCAACAGATACAAAAAAATTGAAATAGTGCCTTGTGTCTTAGACCACTAATAGATTTTTAAAAAGCGACTTCATGACAACAGAAACAGCAGAAAGCCTACGCACTCTTGGAAATTGAACAACTCTTTCCTCAATGATTTCTGGACCAGAGAGGAAATAAAGAAATGAAAGATGTTCTAGAATTCAGTGAAAATGAAGGCACAGCATACCCAAAAGGCACAACATACACCATGAAAGCAGTGCTAAGAGGAAAGTCCACAGCAATATGAGCCTCCACAAAGATTAGAAAGTTCTCACACCAGCAACTTAAAAGTACACCTGAAAGCTCTAGGAAAAAGAGAAGCAGGCGAGCAAACCAAAGAGGAATGGAAGGCAGGAAATAATCAAAATATACAACGGGAAAAAGAAAGCATCTTCAACAAATGGTGCTGGTCTAACTGGATGTCTGCATGTAGAGGAATGCAAAGAGATCCACGTCTCTCACCCTGTACTAAAGTCCAAGTGGATCGAAGACTTCAACATAAAACTGGATACATTAATCCTAATAGAACAGAAAGTGGGGAATAGCCTTGAACTCACTGGTACAGGAGACAGCTTTCAGAACAGAACATCAATGGCTCAGGCTCTAAGGTCAACAATTGATAAATAGGTCCTCATGAAACCAAAAAGCTTCTGTAAGGTACAGGAGACGGTCAATGGGACAAAAGGGCAGCCTACAGATTGGGAAAGGATTGTCACCGACCCTACATCCAACGGAGGGCTAATATTCAAAATATATAAAGAACTCAAGAAATTAGAAGCCAGCAATCCAAATGACCTAATTTAAAAACGGGGCACAGAGCTAAACATTGAGAAGCACTTAAAGAAATGTCCAAAGTCGGCTGCTGGAGACAGCCCTCGCTGGGTGAGGTATCCTAAGATGGCTGGGCATAAACTTGCTCTAAAACCATCGACTGGGTATTATACCACTCTGGGGATGTACCCCAAAGATGCCCTACCATACCACAGGGACACCTGCTCAACTATGCTCACAGCAGCTTTATTCAGAATAGCCAGAAACTGGAAACAAACCTAGATGTCCGTCAGCTAAAGAATGGATAAAGAAAATGGGGCACACACCTATACCATGAAGTACCCACTATTCGTCTATTAAAAACGAAGGCATCATAAATTTTGCAGGGAAATGGATGGAACTTGAGAACATCATCCTGAGTGAGGTAACCCAAAGGAATGAGGTCATTAAAAAGGATACGCATGGTATGAATTCACTCGTAAGTGGATATTAGCCGTGAAGTGCAGGATATTCATGGTACAAGCCACACACCCAAAGAAGCTAAGCAAGAAGGGAGGCCCAAACAAGGATGCTTGAGTAGCAGTTAGAAGGGGGAATAAAATAGTTACAGGAGGCAGATGGAGGAGGGAGCTGGGGGGGGGAGAGTATGTGGGGAGGGAAAGGGGAGTCAGGGTCAGGTTTGGGGAGGGACAGGAGAGATGGCCATGGGAGTGAGTGGCAGTCTGAACTGAAGTTTTAAAACTCTCATTCTTTGAGAATTCCATACATTGTTTCTGATCACACTCCCTCCCTTTACCCTAACCCTCTCCCAGATCCTCTCCTCATTCTATACTCACATTTAAAAAGAAGATTCTGGAGGGTGAATAAAACAACCACACCCACAGGTAGGACTTGAGAAAGGGATTTGATCTATGTCTCCCCCATGAGGCATCCAATACTTACCCAGGATTTACGGTGATCAGCACCGCGCATGACATATTGATCCGTACTTCTCTACCATCCAGCAGGAACCTAAAGGCAGTGAGGCATCCATCACTAAGGTCACTCCTCTAGGCCCAAGGATATCCAAACTCTAACGAATCAGGGGATGCTCTTAGGGCTGCATTGCATTTAAATCCAAACAAAACATACTTAAAACAACAATGCCCAGACAGGAGGAGGTGGCTGCTTATTGGAGCCATAGTTGAGCTCTGCAGGTATAGTGGATTGTGTCTAAAGATGTCTGAGAAGGTTTTGGAACTGGTGCTGGAAGGCATCTGCAGATGAATGGATTCACACAGGGAAGAGACCCTGGGAAGACCTCACTCACTGCCCTGGGCCTGGGAGACTCACCAGAACTGTGAGCATAGCATGGAGTTCCTGCTGGGAACAGTGCCCACTTTCAGCCTCCCTTTCTCCAGTTAAAACACACTGGGGAGATGGCTCAGCGCAGGCTGCTTCCTACAGACCCAGGTTGGTTCCCAGCCCCTACATGGTGGCTCACAATAGTCTGGGACTTCAGTTTGAGGGTAGTCAATGACTGTGGCGCACAGACACATAAATAGGCAAAACAGACAGAAAGCAATAGTGGATACAATCTCAAAAATTAAAAAAATAATATTTGGGCAACTGAGAAGCAGATGCTCTGCCAAAGAGTGGCAAGACTCTCTGGAGCTATTTCCTACTGAAGAGGGTAGTTAAGGCATGTGTGGCAGAGGGACCAGGATAAAACCAGGACAGTCCCTGGGCCTAACACTTTGCAGAGGTAAGGGTGGTAAGATGTGCCTTTCTGTGCTCCATCTCTAACCACAGATCCATAAGCCCTGGAATCTATCGACGAAATCCATCCAAGTAAAGCCACAAGTTAGCACCGTCAGTAGGGGTCAGACATACTACATTACTAAAGATCCATATGTATCCCCCAATCAAGGTGTGCAAGCTCCTGAATGAATGCATCTGAAGAGAAAACTTGATTATTGTTAATAATAAACATCAGTAACCATAACATATTTTATTGTGGTTTTTTTTTTTTTTTTTTTTTTTTTTTCGGAGCTGGGGACCGAACCCAGGGCCTTGTGCTTGCTAGGCAAGTGCTCTACCACTGAGCTAAATCCCCAACCCCTATTGTGGTTTTTCAAAAAGCACCTCAATCTAGAATGGTGAGACAGGAGGCTCCGGGAATGTAGACAGTACTTTTGTTTTTAAATGGGTTTGGAATTTTAAAAAAATCCATGAAGAATTAAAGAAAAAATATATATCCTTAACTTTTATTCTATTTAAGTGTAATATCGTATGCCGAAAGATTCTAAGATAGAAAAAATGCTAACTAGAATTTATCTGCATCCACTTCTGGGGGCTCCTGACAGCTCCAAAGTGTGAACGCAGGGCGGATTCTTTTATAGGCATTGAGATCACACACACACACACACACACACACACACACACACACACACAGAGTTTGCCAGAGGAAATATATTTTTCATCCTGGAAACATATATTTTCCCCCTTTCAGGAGGAACATACAGAGAAGGCAGGCGTCATTCATTTCGCTATGTGCTAAACAAAACCACCACCAGAGCCCAGCACTTACTTAAGAAAAGCACGGAACACTAAGTAAGCCTGAAAATTAAACCAGTAAATGAATACCTGACAGAATAGCTGTCTTTGGCATCCTTGATCATCAGGATCTGGGAGGCAATGACGGAGAGGACTTCTATATCGATTCGGTTGAATTCATCAAAACAGCACCAAGCTCCTGACTGCACCAACCCGAAGAATAATTTCCCAATTATCTTAAAAAGAAGAAGGGCTGATTACAGAAACTACAGGGGAACTGCATACTAAACTGTGCGTGTTCTTCTCATCTTACCCAAACCAAGGAGATGTCCCTTGCATTTCTCACTCCATACAAAGTTTCGTAGTTGCTCAGACTCAGTTCACAGCGGTTTCTTTTGAAAGCTTACACTGAATAGCGAACTCCTGTTTTCCAGGGTCACAGCAGGTGCAGCTGACCGCTAACTGCGCAAAGCTGTTTAGGACTTAGAGCGGCACCGGGCTGAGGTCTTTATGACCACTTTTGCAGCAGATGGGAGTCAAGTGTCAGAAGCAGGAGCAGGCAGGTTCCTTGTGGCTTATCTTGGGCTACAGGTGAGGCCAGTGGTGGGGTTTTAAGGGATAGGGAGGTGGGGGAAGAAGGTAACACGTGGTTCCCAGGAGCTTAGCGGGGTTATTGAAACAGTTGCAGTCTGTTAAAAACCCTATTGGTGTGAAAGATAACATTTTAAAGATCTTATTGTAAGCACTCCTCTGATATTCATTTTTCTGGACACTTTGACTCTGTTGGCACCTGTTGAGCTCTCTTTTGCTATTCCAGCTCTGCCTGCAGTAAAAGGACTCTTCAGTTCGCCCCACCCCAGATGTCTTGAGGACTGCATGGGTCCTTTGAGAAAACTACAACACAGCCGCAGCTGATTGCCCCAGCTCCTAATTGCACGGGGCCACGTTTAGAAGTTTGGGCCAGATTTTTTCTATCATCACAAGTCATTGTGACCCCTATCTGTAACAATGTCCACTGAGGCCAGAGGGGAGCGCTTACCCTGACAGACTGGCAGAGGAACTGCTCTGACTGATACTGAAAAGGTGACTTTGTGATTGGTCCACACAGAAATCTCTATGGCTGTGACTGATGCTAAAGGACCACAACCCTTCCAGGGGGCGGGGTGTGTGTGTGTGTGTGTGTGTGTGTGTGTGTGTGTGTGTGTGTGTGTGCACGCGCACACAGAAAATCAGATTTCATCTCAGGAAGGTCGGAGCTCTAATCAACACGTAAAAGAGGCCACAGAGTTGGGGATGCAGGGATGTGGCCCCATTTTACAGCACTTGCTTACCATGAGGGGGCTTAGTTCAGCTGGAGGAAACAAAAGCCCCAGACTATATCCCTTGGAAACTTTGAGTTAAATTTATAGCAGGTGCATAGGGGACATCAAGTTTCAATAAAAATCTTTCAAGATTTATTAGACCTGTCTTAGACAATTATCATTATTATTTTTATAATTGTTTTGGTATTAATCATTGTAACTTCTTTGACTTTAATAATTATCTTCTCAATAAGTAAATGTTCAGGGTAAGAACTTAAATTTGTAAGAAAGACATATCCTCAATTTTACACACACACACACACACACACACACACACACACACACACACACACACATTCATGCTTTGGTATGTAAGATTTTGTTTAAAAAGAATCCCATTGTCATAAAAATGAAGAATTATTACTTAAGGAATTCAGTTGAGCCATTTAAAGAAAATTAACACTTTTTTTTTTTTCAAAGCTGGGGACCGAACCCAGGGCCTTGAGCTTGGTAGGCAAGTGCTCTACCACTGAGCTAAATCCCCAACCCCAAATTAACACATTTTAATTTTCAACTAGGTTCTAGGCTTCTATTTTTCTACTCATTAAAAGAACTAATAGTATGTATACTCTTATCAATGCATATTTTATATTTTTCTAAGTTTTTTCATTTCTCGATGAATTACTTTACATGCACATTGTTTGTATATATGCTTAAACATTACCTTATAATCCAAATCTTCAAAACAGTTGAAGACCACGCAGTGTTTACCAAAGCTCTGGGAAGCAAAAATACTGTTTTAGCATAGTTCTCCACAAAATACTCCATGAAAAGTTAGACTGCCAGGGTAAGACAGTGTTTCTATTAGTATCTTTTGAGAAAAAAAATATAGTATAAAAGTGATTTATATACCAGGTCTAGGAAGGAAAACGGACCATCGTGAGAAACTATTTCTCCCCTCCTCCCACACTACCAATCAGCTCGTACAGTAGTATTCTGGGTAAATTCAAAGACAATTGGCTTAGTGAGATCCCAAGTCCTCTCCCACATTAGGCATTTGAGGTTTAGTTGTTGGGGTGTATCACTTAATGAACATTAATCAACTGAAGGAAAGAACATCTTAACAGCAGGAATAGTGTAAACTTCGGATACGATTTAAAGTCTGTATGACAGAAATTCTGGGTACAGAAGCTACTTACTTTCGACAGGTCCTTCACAGTCTCAGTTTTTCCGGTACCTGCGGGCCCAGCGGTGCAGCCTCCCAGGTTGAAGTACAGCGCCTCAGAGAGGGAAAGCCAGCACCGTTCTGTGAGGGGGGTGATGACCAGCCTCGGAGCACAGCCCAAGTACTCATAGCCATAAACAAAACTGGTGTTTGCCTGGATGACGTAACACAGCTTCTGCTTTTCGTTCCATTTGTACTGCAGATGCCTGGAAGCAATGCCCGTGCAGTATTTGAGCAAAAGTGTTTTTCCCACAGGGAAACCATCATTTTAACACCCTCATACTAAGAAGCAGTAATTAAAAATCTCCCAACCAA
This sequence comes from Rattus rattus, assembly GCF_011064425.1. Taxonomy (NCBI): domain Eukaryota; kingdom Metazoa; phylum Chordata; class Mammalia; order Rodentia; family Muridae; genus Rattus; species Rattus rattus. Next base: position 59,996,874 of record NC_046163.1, on the reverse strand, counting down.
AAAGAAAGCCCAGGCCCAGAAAGATTCGGTGCAGAATACTACCAGACATTCAAAGAACTAATGCCAATACTTTTCAAGTTATTACACAAGATAAAACTGAAGGGACATTTTTCTAAATTCTTTTTATGAAGCTGCCATTACTCTGATAGCAAAACCATACCTGGATTAAACAATAAAGAAAACTGTAGACTGATAACCCCTTATATAAACATAGATGCAAAAATTCTCAAAAAAAAATGCTTGCAAGCCAAAGTCAAGAACACATCAGAACGTGTCATCTCTATGATCAAGTTGGCTTTGTTCTGAAGACACAGGGACAGTGTGGCATGTCTAAATCAGTAAATGTAGTCCATCAAATAAGGGGACTACATCACCACCATCACCATCATCATCATCGCCATCACCATCACCACCACCATATCATCACCACCACCACCACTACCATCATCATCACCACCACCATCATCACCACCACCACCACCATCATCACCATCATCATCACCATCATCATCATCATCATCACCATCACCATCACCACCACCATCACCATCATCTCATTAGCTACAGAAGAGTCTTTGTGAAAATCCAACACTTCTTCATGGTAAAAGTCCTAGAAAGGCTAAGAATACAAAGAGCACACTTAAACTTAATGAGGCAAATTTATATCAAGCCCACAGCCACCACTGTCCTAAAGGGAGAAAAATTCAAAGCATTTCCACCAAAATCAGGAACAAGGGAAGGTTGTCCAATCTTTCCTCACCTTTTCAACTCAGAGCTTGAGGTCTTAGCTAGAGCAATAAGACCCTGGAAGGAGATCACAGGGTTGCAAACAGGAAAGGAAGACGTAAAAAAAGAAGTCTTTATTTACAGATGATTGTGTACATCAAAGATCCTAAAGATCCCACCAGGAAACATCTACACCTGATACATACCTTCAGCAAAGTATCAGGATACAAAATTAACACGTGAAAACCAGTAGTTTCCTATCTATAAATGACAAGTGGACTAAGAAAGAAATCAGGAAAACAATACCTTTCACATTTGTACAACCACTTTGGAAATCAATTTGGCAGTTTCTCAGAAAATTGGAAATAGTTCTACCTCAAGGCACAGCTATCCACTCCTGGGCACATACCCAAAAGATGCTCCACCATCCCACAAAGACACTTGCCCAGCTATGTTCATAGCAGCTTTATCTGTAATAGCCAGAGACTGGAAACAACCTAGATGTCCCTCAACTGAAGAATGGATAAAGAGAATGTGGTACATCTATACAATGGAACACTATTCGGCTAATAAAAACCAAGACACCATTAAATTTGCAGGCATATGGATAGAACTAGAAAATATAACCCAGACCCAACAGGACATTCATGGTATGTACTCACTTATAAGTGGATATTAGCTGTAAAGTACAGGCTACCCATGCTACAACCTACTGACCCAAAGAAGCTAACAAGTAGGGCCCAAGGGAGGATGCTTGAGTCTAACTGAGAAGTAAGTAAAATCGACATCCGGGGTGTATGGAAGGAGGGAACTGGGAGAGAGAGCTGGTGTGTGTGTGTGTGTGTGTGTGTGTGTGTGTGTGTGTGTGTGTGTGTGTGTGTGTGTGTGTGGGGCAGTAATCTCTGGGTCAAGCTAGAAATCTAGACAATGGTGAGACTCCCAGGAATCTATGAGGGTGACCCTTGGAGTAGGGGATATGGAACATGTAACAATCAACTCCTGTAACCAGGCAAGACTTCTGATGGAGCGATGGGGACACCAACCCAGCCACAAAACCTTCGACCCACAATTTTTCCTGCCAGTAAGAAGTGTAGGGTTACTGAGGGGCAGAGCAGTGAGGAAATGGCCAACCAACCACTGTAGGCACAATGCTATCGTGCACTGTGTAAAGATTATTCTTTTATTATTCAAATGCCAATTTCTTTGCCCCCAAGTCTTGTTGCAGGACGATGTGGCATCGTTGCTTATTCCGAGGATCTCCTGTCTTAAATTTGTGTAAACATTTCTTCCCACCTATTCTCTGACTTGTCAATAAAAAAGGCCCAGCCAATGTCTGGGCAGAAGAAAATAATAGGACTGGACTTCCACCAGCCAGAGAAAGTGAGAGGAGAGAGAGAGAGAGAGAGAGAGAGAGAGAGAGAGAGAGAGAGAGAGAGAGAGAGAGAGAGAGAGAGGATTCTCCACAAGGAAGGGAATCTGGGAGAGACAGTATGGAAGAATACCTGAGGCCAAGAGAGCCAGACCAATATTAAATTCCAAGTGTCTCAGAGATTTTGACTAGGAGGTAGCCAGATTAGTTTAGAATAGACTATTAACTGCCCAGTTATTGTGTTGTAAAGTTTATCAAATAAATCTTATAGTCTTTGTCTCATTCATTTGGGAGCTAGCCAGGGATAAAGAGAAACTGCCACTTTAAAGAATATATTTACAGATGACTGGCCCAACTTAAGTCCCATGCAATGACAGACAGACAGACAGACAGACAGACAGACAGACAGATGAGAGAAGGAGAGGGAGAGGAGAGAGAGAGAAAGAGTCTCATTCATTTGGGAGCTAGCCAGGGATAAAGAGAAACTGCCACTTTAAAGAATATATTTACAGATGACTGGCCCAACTTAAGTCCCATGCAATGACAGACAGACAGACAGACAGACAGACAGACAGACAGACAGAGAGAAGGAGAGGGAGAGGGAGAGAGAGAGAAAGAGAGGGAGGAAAGGAGAGGAAGAGGGAGAGAGAGATGGAAAGGGAGACGGAGAGGGGAGAGGGAGAGGGAGATGGAGAGAGAAAGGGAGAGAGCCCACCCCATCACTGTCAATAGTATGCTCCTATATTTGTAGACAGGCTAGCATAACAGTCCTCTGAGTGGCTTCACTTGGCAGCTGATGAGAACAGATACAGAGACCCACAGCAAAACCATAGGCTGAGCTTGGGTAATCTTGTGGCAGTGTTTGTGGTGGGGATTGAAAGAGTGAGAGTGGTCAAGGACACCACAAGAAAACCTACAGAATCAACCAACCTGGGCATACAGGGCCTCAGAGAGTGAACCACCAACCAGAGACCTAAGGGATGGACCTAGTCCCCCTACACATATGTAACAGATGTATAGCTTGGTCTTCATGTGGGACCTCTAACAGTAGGAGCAGGGACTGTGTCTGACTCTGTTGCCTGCCTTTGGACCCCCTTTCCCTAACTGGACGGCCTTGTCAAACCTCAATAGAAGGAGATGCAACCAGTCCCACTTCAACTTAAGATGCCATAGCAGGTTGTTATCCATGGGAGGTCTTCCTTCTCTGAGGAGAAAGGGAGGGCACATTAGGGAGACAGTAGGTGAGAGGGAGGGACTGGGAGGAGAGAAGGAAGGGCAAGCTCCAATCAGTATGTAAAGTAAATAAATTAATGAAAAAAAAGAAGAGTGTAGAAATAGAGAAACGATGAGGAAAGAATGCAAAATCTAAATAGAAATAAGAGGGTTTAAAATTCTTTTTTAGTTTCACTGAAGAACATGATAAATATCATTCCATTTCAAAATTGCTGAAAGTAAGTTCTTACTATGAAATAAATGAGAGCACAGGTAATAAATACACGATGCAAAGAACACTGAACAACTACAAAAACAAACACAATGCGTTCACAACAGTCTCAACTACAACAAGGACAACCCCATTCACAACAGTCTCAACTGCAACAACAAGCACAACACCATTCACAACAGTCTCAACTACAACAAACACAACACCGTTCACAACAGTCTCAACTACAACAAACACAACACCATTCACAACAAGTCTCAACTACAACAACAAGCACAACACTGTTCATGACAGTCTCAATATCTCCAGATAACTGCACCAAGCAAGTGAAAGACTTGTATAATAAGAACCTTAAGACATGGAAGCAGTTATCAGTTAGACCTTCCGTACTCGTAGCTCGATCAGCACCATTAATATTGTGAAATGGCTATCCTACCAAAGGCAGCCCTCAGATACCCCTCAAATTATTCTGCAAAATAAAAACTGAAGGGACATTTCCAAATCCCTCCTTTTGAAGCTACTATTATCCTGATTTTGTGAGTTAGTTTTGTATCCTGCTACTCTGCCGAAAGTGCTTTATTGGCTGTAGATGTTTCCCGGTGCAGTCTTTAGAGATTTTTATGCATAGAATCATAAAAGAAATCTATAGGCTCACTGCAAACATCATAAAAATCCCAACGCAATTCTTCAAAGAAACTTAAACATTGTCAACAACAACGATGACGACAACGACGACGACGACGACGACGACAACAACAAGATAAGCTTCGACTTCATCTGGAAATCCAAAATCCAGCATGGCTGAAGCCATCCTGAGAAATTACAGACCTCCTGGAGCATCACCATTCCAGATTTCATGTTGTGCCTCAGAGCTATCATAATAAAATAGGGAGATACTGGCATAGAGACACTAATCAATACAATAGAATTGGAAGACCCAGCATAAGCCCCCACACCTACAGACAAAGAAGCCAAAATTCCGACTGGAGAAAAAGATAGCATTCTGAATAAATGGCGCTGGTCACACTGTGTGGCTGAAGGTGGAATTACAACCACACAGATCCTTATCTGTCACCCTGCACAGCGGACCAGGGCCAGATACCCGGAATCTGATGGAGCTGGCTGCCAGGCACTCCTCACCTGAGCTCGTGGGCACAGGACTTTCTGAACAGGACCCGGCAGCACAGACATGAGGCCAATGGTTAATAAATAAGACCTCATGAAGCTACACAGCTTCTATGCGGCAGAGGATGCTGTTATCTGAGCAAAGCAGTAGCCAACAGGATGGGAAGAACTTTACTAATTATCTATCTGACTGAGAGTGGGTATCTAGGATGTGCAAAGAACAAAACCTAACATCAAGGGACCAAACAGCTCATTTAAAAACGAGATACAGAGCCAGTTGTGAGTTGTGAAAAGACGATGCCCAAATAGCTGAGAGACATGTAAAGATGTTCAAAACCCCTAGCCATGGGCGGGGGGGGGGGGGATACAAATTCAAACTACTCTGAGACTTCATCTTACCTCTACCAGAATGGACGATAAATGACGGCACGTACTACCTAAAGACTATATATGGACTGACCCTGGACTCTGACTTCATAGGTAGCAATGAATATCTTAGTAAGAGCACCAGTGGAAGGGGAAGCCCTGGGTCCTGCTAAGACTGAACCCCCAGTGAACGTGATTGTTGGGGGGAGGGCAGTAATGGGGGGAGGATGGGGAGGGGAACACCTATATAGAAGGGGAGGGGGAGGGGTTAGGGGGATGTTTGCCCGGAAACCGGGAAAGGGAATAACACTCGAAATGTATATAAGAAATACTCAAGTTAATAAAAAAAAAATGACGGCACGTGCTGGTGAGGCTGTGGGGAAGTGGACACACATTCATGGCTGGTGGGAGTTTGAACTGGTACAGCCAATATGGAAATCAGGGTGAAGTTTCATCAAAAGGCAGAAAAGTGATCTACAACAGGATCCAGTTATACCACACTTGGGCACAGCCCCGGTGCTACATCTAACTACAGAGATACTGCTCACCACACCGGAGAAATTTCTACTTGGGGTATACGGTGATTCACAGAGAGGCTTGCAACTGGACAGTGTATACCGGGAGAGCGAGAGACTAGGTATCACTCAGCCCTACGTGGGATCTCTTTATCCCACCCCCACCCATCAAGGCTTGGGGTCTAGGCACGAGAGGAAGTAGAAAGATAGTAAGAACCAGAGGTGGTGGATGACTCTAGAGAAACAGTGCCTTCCAGACACTGCAGGACTGATGCACACATGAACTCACAGAGGCTGGGACAGCATGCACGAGACCTGCACAGGTTCAAACCAGACCAAACCCCAGCACCGAGAAGGGGAGGTGGACACAAAGTCCCAGCCCTAACCAAGAAGCTGATTGTGACTGATACCTCTAAGAAAGGGAAAAGCCAGCTTTCTCCAATGGAATCACACTGGGTATTTATCAACCACACCCCAGGGTGCCCATGTGCACAGGAGGAGTGGTCAACATGAAGTGAAATCTGTACTTTTCTGTGCTTTTTGTTTTGCTTATTATTGTCTTATTGTTTTTGTTTTGCCGTTTGCTTTTTTTTGTGAGGGAAAGAACATAAAGTTAGGTGGGTAGGGAAGTTGGGGAGGATCTGGGGGAAGGGAAAGAATATAATTAAAATAGATATTGTATGAAAATAGTAAAGCAAACAAATCAAAGTATTAAATTAGAGGGAATGTAACATTTACTCTGGACTGTATTTGATATTAGAAACCATAAGGTACAAACTTATAATAATCTAATAATCCGTGCACATCTTTAACAGTTTGGAGCTGTTTTGCTTTTGAACCCCAGACAGAAGGCCAAACATTCCAGAATTCCTAGCATCCTTGCACAGCCTCTCGGCCCTACCTTTGAGTGGTTTCTTCCCTCCCTACATTTGCAGTTGATAGTGTGATGTAATTGTTTGCTTATACATCTTTATTTGCACCTCTAATTCCCTTCTGGAATAGCTGAAAAGATTATGAAGAAATTAAAAAACCTGAGTCAGTTGTCAAAATAAAATTTAAGATAAAAGCAACGTAAAACTATGTGTACGTTTCCACCTTGCAACCTCTTACATGAGAGGACACAACCATGGGCAGACACAGGAAACCTTCATTTCGTGCATGAGACCTGTGCTCAGTCTCGCTCAGCAGAGGTAGCAGCTTTCTGTATGTAATCCTTCCTCACTCCGTTCTAGAAATGTTCTTCAGTGAGTTTCTTCTACCTTGTCTGTTCCACATTGGTAGCTCATTGGTAGAAAGAGAGGCACCTGGGAGACCTCTCATTACTACTGCTGAAACCTGTTTCCATGGTCAGTGACAGCAGACAGGACACGCATAGCGTCGTAAGTGCAGAAAGACAGGGCACAGAGAAGCAGAACTGAGGAGAGGAAGGGCCAAGGAAGCAGGTGGATGACCACATGTTTAGAGGAACAATGAATTCTTGAAGTGCAAACCAGATTGCAAGATGACGTTTGAAGCAGAGAACGTAATGGTCTATATATAAGGATGTGTAAGGTAGTCATAATGGCCACTTACCTGCACCACTCAAAGTCCTGCATGTTGAAGATGTTTTTAACTAGCAGATCGGTCAGGATGTCTCTGCAGTGGACGTGGATGATCAGCGCTGCTGCCAGCATGGTTTTTGTGCGCAGGTTGCTGGTATTCTGCGTGACCAGCACCGCAATGTCATCCAGTTGATGCAGCACATGGGCGTGGACTGCCTCTAGTTTTTCTCTTGGATTATAACTCATGAAAGCTTTCAAACAGTCATTATAAAACATAATCTGGCTCTGAAAGAAAGGGGAGGGAGGTGCACGTCAATAGAGGCATATAATTTTATTTTAATTAGTATTCTTCTCCATGAATTAAGTGTTGTAGGTGTGGAGGGTGACCAGTGTGGGAAGCAAGGCACACGTACATTCAAAAGCCGAAGGCTGCGTTTCGATTGATGCTTACGACTTACGTTTTCTAAATCTTAGGTTTTTAAAATTTGTTTTAGTTTTGATGGCTTCATATGCATGCAGAATGAGTTAAAGTCATTTTACTTCCCGGCACCCACTCCTTTCCTATTGAAGCCCCTCCTCTTCCTTGTGTGCCTGTGTGTTCCAGTGGATTCAATCAGGGTCGTGTGCAGGAGAAATGGTGGAGTGCTCACCCCCTCCAAGGGTTGGGGATGATGCAAGAACCAGAGGACGGGGAGGCGTGCTGCACGTAAAACGTCCTCTGAATATGACATGGCCCTCCCGCCCAGCCATGCTTATCTGTATAAGACCACGCCCCAAGGCCACGCCCACGCCCCAGGCCACGCCCCCACACCCCAAGAATGCTCAGAAACATTCCATCATATGAGGGGAAGGGCAACTGAGGGCTCAATCCTTCTTCAAGGGAGTCCTCACAGTTAATCTTACATTCTTAACACATGGTCATTAAATGAAAACCTGAGCACATTCACAATGGTAGGAAAAAAAGCCATATTAAATCAGTGTTGTCTTCTCGGTGAGACACTAGTGTAATACTCCTAGCACAAAATGGTTAATATTTGTAGTTTAAAAAAATTATGTAACTTCTAACATCTGATTCATCTGTCAGATTCATTCTTCCCAGGCAGATGAGAGCTGTGTGGACCGGCTAGGTTAAAATCAGGCTGACTGTAGACATTAAAGGAAGGAAATCATCAGCAAAGCTCCAAGTTTGTAAATCAGCCCCTTGTTGAGATAGTATCTTCTGGAAGAAGGTCATGTTTGGATAAAGGGTCCTCATGGATTTACTTTGAGCTGTGCTGAATTTGAAGCACTTATTTCAAAAGCAGAAATAGAGCTGTACAGTTATGTAAATGGGGATCATTTGCACAGAGGAAATACATAGTGTGGTGATATTTTTTCCAGGGAAAGGTTAAGGAGATAGATGGTAGAAATCTGGGGCATTAATCAACATTCTTCTGCAGGTAGCAGAAGTGAACTTTTAAAAGTACATTTGTTTAATTCTGTGAGCTTATAATACAATCACGTAATTACCCTCCTTATCCCCCTCAAAACCCTCCCAGAGACTTCTCCTTGCTCTGTTTCAAATTCATGGTCTCTTCTATTTTCATTAATTGTTAATACTTAAATACACACACACATACACACACACACACATACACACACACCCAGGGACATCTATACACATTAGGAATATATATATATACACACACACATACACACATATTAAGAACATACACATACATACACATATTAGTAATATATACACATTACGAATATATATAAACATTAAGAATATATCTATATATACACACACTAGGAATATACATACACATTAGGAACACACACACACACACACACACACACACACACACACACACACACACACAAGTCCGATCTGCTCAATCTCTATACTAGTACTTGTATTATTTTCAGGGCTGACCATTTGATGTTGGACAACCAAATGCTTTGCTCTTCCCTGGGGAACACTACTTGGCAACCAACTCTAATAAGATGTTCTAGGCTCATAATCCGGGGATCAGTGAGTGACTAGAGACTGAGGCTTGGGAAGCTTGTAGGCAAAATGACTACATGGTCAGGAATTCCACTGTGCACGGCGTGAGATGACGGTGGTGCATGAGTTACAGCCTCAAGTGAGAAGATCTGTGTTGAGGAAGGGAGCTCTGTGGATCATAGTTTTTAAAAAGTTCTACTGATACACTTAGTTTGGAACATGGTCCAGGAATACAGTTCTGTGAGAACTCTAAGTACTCGTGAAAACACTCCAAGGAAACAACCTGTTGAAACCTGTTTCTTCAAAAATCACTGGATTGTCCTTGGAATGTGTTTTCATGCTCCTCCCAGATAGCGGACAGGAGGAGCTCTGACTAAAGCTGGCTGTTGTGAGAGACTGTAGCCCACTCCTTCAGTCGGCTCCATTTCCCACGGCCCCACCAACTCTAGGATGGTGACACATTTACTGATAGAGGAATTAGCTGTATTTACTATATATTTAACATACATTACTAATTGTTATAGCATGGACAAATCTACACAGAAAAAAATCTCTTCATGGACAGTACGTAGTGCTGTCTCATTTTCCCATCTTGCAAAAATATCTTTTTATTCAGAGACAACTCTATGCGGAGGTCAATTCTATAAATTACACCCTGGGGTGGGAAACAGGCAACGGGTGATGGAGGTCGGGGAACTCGGGCAGGAGTGCGTTCAGTGAGTAAAACTAAAGTCCCCTCTAGAGTGGACTGTGAGAGCAGAAGGCAGCTGCTGCTTATGGGCCACTAAGCTGGCAAAGAGCTGCTCTTGCGTCACACTGGACTATTTGAATTTGTCAAACTACAGAAGTGTACAGAGCCTCCTGTAATTCTGTCTCCTTCATAGACTCACTCTATACCAGCTTTTAAGACCTGGCATTTACTTAGTTACGTGGAGAGCAAACTTTCTGTCTACCGCCCTAGGTGACCTTAATGAAGACTTGAGAATTGGATGGGTCAGACAACTTAAAACTGGGGACTTCTTTTTAACTAAGAGAGCTGTAAGTCAAACATACTTTCTGCAATATTTAATAACAGTTGCTTATGGCGCAGGCTTGCTACCTAGATCTCCCCAGTTAACCAGCCTCTGGTGTTCACACGGACCCAAGTGACCTGACAAGCAATCCGGTTTCAGACTGCATCAGTGACACTGCTCACTGTTGGGATAAAAACTTCCTAAGGATTTACCTTGGCTCGTGGTTTGCTGTGTCAGGAAAAGGCACAGTGTGGGGAGGGTAGCAGCTCTCAGCTGTGGGATCAGGAAAATGAAGCTGTTTGCTCTCACACAAAGAACAAAGAACCAGAGCCAGCCGGGGCTACAAAACCTTAAGGCCTGCCCCACCCTGGACCCCTGGCTTCCTCTAGGCAGGCGCCCAGCACTTCTAGCTGGGTCCAAGTGCTCAAACACAGATACGGGGTACATTTCATGTCACAAAGCACGACGCAGATCTCTAGGCGCCTGACAGACTAAGATCACCCACTTTTCTTGTGAGCATTGAAAGATCAGAGACACACGTGGAAAGACCTCTCCTCGACTTCCGTGGCTACTCTCTTGTTTCCTGTCCTGCCTCCCCCCCAGCGCCCTCCCCACTCAATGCCGCTCCCCTTGGACCCCTCTTTTGCCTTATTTCATACATTTTGCTAAGGGAGAGTTCAACAATTTCTCAGACCAACTGACGGTTTCGGTTTTCTTTGCGCATAGGACATGTGCCTGCGTGAGCACAGGCACGCCACATGTGTGCAGGAGCCATTATGAGACGTGTCTTATGGAACTGCAGTTAGAGGAGGTGGCGAGCCATTACGTGGGTGCTTGGGAACTGAACCTGGGTCCTCTGCAAGGCAGGGAGTGCGCTTAGCCACTGGGCCCTCCACTGCAGCCTTCCTCTCTTTTATCCTTGAGAAAAGCAATCATAGCCACACTAACAGGTTTACAGAATAATGGCTTCCCACAAAGCCATTCCCATCCTAACCCCGGCGCCTGTGAGGATGGGGGATGTGACTAGGAGTCTTGAGATGGAGGGGTTACTGTGGGTTATCTGTCGCGTGAATCCTTACAACTGCAGACTTGCTTCTGCCTCTGAGCGGGAGTGAGGACTGGAGAAGGAAGTCGGGAAGATGCACCATGACCAGCCTTAAGACGGAGAAGCAGCCAGCGGCTGAGGTAAGCTGGTGACCTGCTCTCCAGGGGCTGCTGCAGGCCAGAATTTACATCTTCCCTCCAAGAGCTCCACTGGATCCTGCTGACACCTTGATGGTGTCAGGGCGCCCAACACACATGTCTTTAGAATGGCAAATTTAATAGTGTTAAGTCACCAAGTCTGGAGTAACTTTTTAATGGTAACAATAAAAAAAGTGTTATAATGTAATATAGTTGATACCTTTAAGAAAAATGATTTATAGGTTATCTTAATTTCATATTATAATCTGAAGATTTTTAAACTCTAAAAAAGTGAAGGAATTCTGGAATACCAGCATATTTCTGTAATAATTTTACTGTATTTATGATATCATTTGTGTATCTATAAATATATCCATCTTAATATATTTCAAAATAACCAGGTTGTTTCAGTACCCATCATAATAATTCATTTCCCTTATTTTTTCCTGAGCACTGCAACCATACTCTAAATCTTCTCCTTGTGACTCAAGGTGCCAAGAACTCACCACAGTGAGGACCACTTGCCCTGGATGTGACATGACCCAGTCAGAGAAAGTATGAAATTTCCAGTCTTCAATACCTTGAGTTATAAATCTATAAACCAAAAATACATTTATATTATCCATACAGGCTCAGTGATGATGCCATTTAATGATGAAGCAATAATACCATTCGTATTTTAATCTGAACATGTGTTATGAATAATACATGTTTTTAAGCTGCTCTTTTCCTGTCAGCAAACCTTCCACCTGGCTTAGTAGAAATATAATATAATATAATATAATATAATATAATATAATATAATATATATATTATATTAAGAGGAGATGTCTATTAGATTAGAATACAATGTTATCAAGGGTAAGAAGCTAAAAATGCTTAGTCCACAAAAAAGTTTACAGGGGGCATCTTTCTGGCTCATCTGTCACCTATCACCCCAAGACAGAAGCAGAGGCAAGGGAAAGTCATACCTTCATAATTGTGTCATAAAAATGCTAACAATCAGCTGTGTTCTAGAAAGCTTGGGCTTAGAAGGAAGAAGATGGCATTGGGAGGGAGGAAGGTAGAGGGGAGCTGGGAGGGAGGGAGGTGGAGGGGAGCTGGGAGGGAGGGAGGTAAGGAGGGAGAGAGGTAGAGGGGAGCTGGGAGGGGAGGGATGGAGGGAGGGAGGTGGAGGGGAGCTGGGAGGGGAGGGATGGAGGGAGGGAGGTGGAGGGAGCTGGGAGGGAGGGAGGTAAGGAGGGAGGGAGGTGGAGGGAGCTGGGAGGGAGGAGGTGGAGGGAGCTGGGAGGGAGGGATGGAGGTGGAGGGAGCTGGGAGGGAGGGATGGAGGTAAGGAGGGATGGAGGTGGAGGGGAGCTGGGAGGGGAGGGGAGGTGGAGGGGGAGCTGGGAGGGAGGGATGGAGGAGGGAGGTGGAGGGAGCTGGGAGGGGAGGGAGGAGGTGGAGGGAGGTGGAGGGAGCTGGGAGGGGGGAGGTGGAGGGGAGCTGGGAGGGAGGGATGGAGGTGGAGGGAGCTGGGAGGGGAGGGATGGAGGGAGGGAGGTGAAGGGAAGCTGGGAGGGAGGGGAGGGGAGGGGAGCTGGGAGGGAGGGAGGGAGGGGGAGCTGGGAGGGAGGGAGGTGGAGGGGAGCTGGGAGGGAGGGATGGGATGGAGGTGGAGGGGAGCTGGGAGGGGGGGAGGTGGAGGGGAGCTGGGAGGGAGGGGAGGTGGAGGGGAGCTGGGAGGGAGGGGATGGGTGGGGGGAGCTGGGAGGGAGGGGAGGTGGAGGGAGCTGGGAGGGAGGGATGGAGGTGGAGGGAGCTGGGAGGGAGGGAGGTGGAGGGGAGCTGGGAGGGAGGGATGGAGGTGGAGGGAGCTGGGAGGAGGGATGGAGGTGGAGGGAGCTGGGAGGGAGGGAGGGAGGGGAGCTGGGAGGGAGGGATGGAGGGGGGAGGTGAAGGGAAGCTGGGAGGAGGGATGGAGGAGGGAGGTGAAGAGGAGATGGGAGGGGCCGGGAGGGAAAGAGCTGATAAAATATATTGTGTCAAAGAAGCTTTTAATAAAAATTAGAAATGTGGCTGAATTTTTCCAGTCGAGTTCCTTCTAAAAGTTTATATTCTGGGCTACTTTCCTCCCTGTAAGTGGATGGCAGTAACAGACTAAGTACAAAAAGGAGAATATTGCATACACTAAGTGAGGACTGTCACTCTGCCCACAGCTGCCTAATGTGTACAAGGCCGGTCTGTCTTCAGGATACCTCTCACCTCCAGGTCTAAACTGAGTCAGCAACCTGAGTAAGTGTGGTACAGAAAGACAGAGGAGTGAGCCTGAGGTCTTCCGCAAGCAGGCTGGAGTTGGCTTGAGTTCCGGTATTGTCTAGCATTGTGCCCCTCCCCCACACCTGACCAGAGCAGTGTTTGTGGTATTTGCACTTCAGAAACAGTGAGATTCTCTATCACTCACGTCATATGTCATGCTCTATTAAAGTCCACTCTGCATGCTTCTCTGAATACTTCATTTGCCCCTGCATACACACACACACACACACACACACACACACACACACACACACACGCACACACACACACTTTGGGGATGTACACCCCCTGTCTCACACACACACATGCTCGCACACACACGTATACTCGGGGTGTAAACCCTCTCTCTCTCTGTCTCACACACACACACATACACACACACATATGCACGCACACACACACACGCGCACACACTTGGGATGTACACCCTCTCTCTGTCTCTCTCACACACATGCTTGCACACACACACATGCACACACTCGGGATGTACACCCCCCCCTGTCTCACACACACACATGCTCGCACACACACGTACACTCGGGTGTAAACCCTGGACTTACTTCTTTAGCACATCGAACATGCTTTTTTCTACATTTACCATCCACTGTTCTATAGCGGTTCTTACACGGATTTTCCTGTAATTTGTTAGAAAGTTATAAAAATTACTGTAATATTACAGATAGTAACATTTCATTTATTTGTGAAACTTGTAAATTAAGTTCTCAACACACATATGTACTTATGGGGCCAAGAACGCATCTTCTGGTTTTTACTGATTTTTAACTTGGAAAAACCATAGGAAAAAAACCACATAGCTTTAGGGAATTCTGTCAAAAATCAGCATAAAATCTTCTACATAAAACTGAATGCATGAGAGATGAATTGAATTATAAGGTATTTTTGTTTTTTTTCATGATTATTTTAAATACCTAAATTGGGCTGGGACTTTGTTGGGTAGGAAGGCTTGGGCACAGGGTGCTTTTTCTCAACAAAACTTGTATCAGGAGCCAAGTACTGGAGGACCCTTTCTGAGGCCACTAAACAGGATCCCTGTGACAGAAGGCCTGGGCTTGTTGCATTTGCCTAAGAAGCCACCATAGTGAAACCCAGGCCAGAACAATGCCAATATCCCCAAGACAGGGAACGTCCATTCTCTCTGAAAAGTTAGATTCATGTGGGACAAAAGCCAGTGTGAATTAGTGCCCAGGATGAGCGTTTGGTCGCAGAGCGCTCCTCGTACTTGGGCAGCACCAGGCCTTCCCCTTCAGCAGAGATGAGCATCTTCACAGAGGGAGGGCCGATGCCCTGTTTCCACAGTAGCACGTGTCTTACATTTTCAAAACATTTCACAAGGTGAGGCTGCAAAGCAGAAGGCTCGTGTTGGTTGAACAGAACAGTACGCCCTGACAGAGTATGGGGACAATGCCGCTCGAGAGGACAAGGCTGCTGTTACCTGCACGGATTCGGGATCTCTGCTGTTAGCTAGAATATCAAGAAGTTCATCGTTGCTGAGGAAGTAAAATCTCGGGAAATTCATCCTTTTAAGTTCAAGGTATTCCTGTCCAAAGCCAAAAGACAGACAGCTGAGAACACATGCCCAACCACCTTAGGACCACATCCTTACCTGACCTACAGTACTAAAGTGCACACGCAATCCGGCCAAAATTACAATCCATGCTCCACGAAAGCCAAAGTACTTCTAGGTAAGGCAAAGGTGAAATAAAGGGAACTGAACACAGAAGTGACCTAACAACAAAGGAATAACCTAGCCAGAGTTCTGCTTAGCTACACGTGTGCCACACGTCTTGTCACACGTGTGCCAGCACCCTGACAGGGCACTCCGGCACCCTGACAGGGCACAGACACTGCCTACCAGGACTCCCTCCCATGCTTGCCGCTTTCTTTCCTCTCTGTTCCCTGTCTGAGAAGTCACCCCACGGAGAACACATCATTCTGGACTATATTCAGCTCTACCCGGTTCCTTGCATCTCTTATCCAGGATGGACCATAGCTTGTCTTTCCAGTCTCATCTTTTGTTAGTGACAGGCAGGGCTGTCATTGTAGGCCGGCCTAAGGTATCCTTTTCTGCATCCTTCCCCATCCTTCCTCAGTCTCTGTTAGGGCAGGTCTCCTCTTTCGGTGAAATTTCTCTCAGTATAAGAGCACGGGACTCCCTCTTCATCTTTTGCTAGCTCCTAGCTCCTAGACAAGGTCTCTACGTATCTCTCGGTCTCCTCTCATGCTGCCATTTGATCCCCACGGAATCTTTTGGGGGCAGTCGGTTTTTATGTTACAGGGCACTTCCAAAGCCTTTGGTGATTTCACTTTTCTTCTATTCCTAAGCGGCCTTGTATTTTCCCCTTTCAGTCCGCATCCTGTCCTTAATATCGAAACCTCTGAAGTTCCAGCTCGGCGCTCCTCTTTACCCACCATGCTTTGGGGCTGTTTGATATACAACCACTTGCTCTTTAGTGGGGACAACTCTCCACCAAGACCCACATACAGAAGCGGCAGTCATCTCTAGAAAAGGCTCTTCTGCGAGCCTGGGAACCTTTTACCTTTCTGGGAGACCGGCACTGTGAGACTTGGTGCTCACGTGGTGAGGAGCGACGAACTGTTTACTATGCGGGACGCATGCATGAGGCAGGCCCACCTGCCCAGAGGATGAGCCCTGAACAGGATGGGGTGAGCGTCTGTCACTTCCTAGATAGGTCCTAAGTCTAAGACTTGTCAATCATTTCTAGAATTTTCTATTTAATGTCTTTAAATCAGAATTGACCACGAGTGATAGAAAACCCGAGAGGGAAAACCAGAGAGGGAAAACCACGGATACGGGATTGTACCCCAGGTCAGGTGCCCTCTGACTCACAAATCTCAAGGCATTCACTCCAGCTGCACTTAGCAACTTAACAGGGATGATAGCGTCCTCGCTCTTCCTTAGGTATGAAGTTCTCCCTCTGTGCCAGTTCTGGCACAGCAAACCCACCACCTCATTCAGCGTGACGCTTGCTTAAACTCAAAGGACTTATGTGGGTCTATGTGAGGGCTCGGTCCTTTGCTTGAAAGCTATTGGATTAAGCAGACCATTTTTCCCCCCTTTGGTAGCACTTCCATTAAACCAATAAATAAATAAATAAATAAATAAATAAATAAATAAATAAATAAATAAATAAATGGCCGTGACAGTTAGAACAACTGCCGACTGGGACAGCAACGAGGGAAATCTACCCTCCTGGAAGTTGCTGCTGTTATCAGAGTCCTGCTGTCCTCGGGTGCCATTGTTCACCTCGAGACTTTTCTTGATGCTCTCAAGATGTCCGTTGCAAGTTTTCAGACTGTCCAGGATTCCCGTGGTGATGGTTATATGCAGGGCATTTAGTTTGTTCAGTACTCGAGACATTATTTCTCTCCACGTGAGAAGCACCTGGGAGAAAATTTTTGTCTCTGCCGCCAGCTGTCTTTAAAAATAAAATTAAATGTGAGTAAAGGTTACGATTAATATCTACAATATTGTTGAGTTTAAAAGACAATTCTTGTATGCTTTACTTGACTTGGCTGGGCATTTATCTCTATTATGTATAGGCAGCATATATTCTAAGAAAACAAGGGTGGATTAAACATACAATTATCATTTATAAAGATCTAACTGAACAGAAAATACATGTATAAAAATTTGGTATAAATTAAATAAAAGCTGTCTGCACCTTAAAGATGTTACAGTCTGGATCGTGAACATCTCCTAAAAGCCTGTGTGTCCCCAGCCCCTGAGACTAGAGAGGAGGTAGAACGTTTCGGAGATGGGCCTTACTAGGATGAACGTAGGGCACTGGGGTGTGACCTGGAGGAGATATGGAAACTCCAGCCCTTTCCTCCCACATCTCTGCTCCTAGCCATAGTACCATGAGGAAAAAGGGCCTGTCGTCTGCTCTTACTGTGATATTCTGGCCCTGCCACGTGTCCAAGGCAACCAGTCAAGCAAACATGAGTTGAAACCATCCAAGCTGCAGCCCAAACAAACTTTTCTAGTTTACATATTGATTAAATTGGGTATTAAGTCACAGTTGAAAGCTAGCCTATAAAAGGAGCTGCAGTGGAAGTCGGGGGAAACTCTGGGGTCACTCTAGCATTTGGGCTTTAAGGGGACACGCTTGGATGTGAAGGCAGGAGACATTCAGCTTAAAAGCAGGATTATCCATATATCCCAGTGCATACAGTAAAATCCAAGCTCTGAAGATGGTTACCCAATCTTAGATGCTAAGGAAATGAAGGCAAATGCCACCTACCTTATAGAATTTTTTCTTTATGGAATAATCACTATTTTACCCATTGGATAAAAGAATCCAAACCCATACAAAGGCACGAACCACTAATATCTGAGTCTATTCCCATTGCTGTTGGAGTTGAATGAGGGGATATTTTCAAGAGTTGTATTGTATTTACTTTCTGCTCACTTGGACTTCCCATCTCTCCCTGGCCTGGAAATTGAGGTGGAGAAGTCAGAGGAAGCCCAAGTCTTCCTTCCACTCAGCTACTATCACCTGGAGTCCTTTTGTCTCTTGTTGCCCTCTGGAATGGGAGGTGTCTATGGACAAAAGTCAGGGCATCCCCTCAGCAGGAGCGTCCCCTCAGCAGGAGCGTCCTCTACCTGGCTCTTTCCAGCTGACCTCACACAACCAATTTTCAATCTGCAATTATAAGTGGCACTCTTTAGGGTGTTTTGTTTGTTTGTTTGGTTTTGCTAACTGATATATGGGTTAAGGATATTTGCAGATTGCCCCAGTTTGGAAACACCTGTCGCCATTGTCTGACTTGGTATTTTTGTCTTCAGATGTCTCCAGGGAGGAGAACTTCATTTTTTCCTATCCCCCTACTTCAAGGTGATACGTCAAACTCTCCAGACAACCTTCCGCCATTTTCCTGCTCTTCACTTTGGGTGATGGTGTTAAGTGTTCCTGTAACTCAGTGGAAATATCATGGAAGACACTTGAATCCCTATACCTATGTTATGATAAGTGCCCTTCCTGTCTCTCTGGAAGGTTCTAAAGCAGCCCACCCAGGATTCGTGACTCTCACTGATTCTCTTTGGAACTCCCCCTCTTTGATGAACCTCTACTTCTCTTCCAATGGTATTGGATCTCACCCTTCATTTGTTACAGGTTTATTACTGAGTCCATTTCTTTCTTTCTTTCTACACCTCATGAGTAAAGACGCCTCATCATCTCCTAACTAAAGACTCCTTTCCTAAGTTAGCAAATTTGGTAAAAGAATAACTATCTGGTCTCTTTACTAATAAAAAAACTTTAGTAAAAAGTAGTTTTATAGTCTGAATTTAAAGGTTAAAGTTGTGGTAACCATAAAGGGTACGTTCTTTAGGCGTGTGGGTTTACCCTGGAGGGGTGTCAGAACAACTGGACTGTACAGGTCAGAAGCGTAACTGTGAGTTAACAGACAAGTACCAAGCATTCACCCAATAAGAACTGTGCATGTGTAGCAAAAGTAAGTCTCGGTCCCTATAAAGCACTACATCCACATAAACAGTTCTCACCCGTAACTTCCGGCAGCTCACCTTTGTCCCTAACATAAGGTTCAGAGTAATTAACCTGACGGCTGTGGTTTCCTACAACTCAACCGGCCTTACAACTGCATATCGTCCCAACTCATGTCAGAACGGCGTCTAGGATTTACTCTCAGTCCATTACATTCTGCCTGGATAGCTCATTTGTCCCCACTGAGTCCTCTCAAGACTAAGCACCTTAAGAAGTACTGACAAGGAAGTCATTGCCCTGGCAATGGAGGTCTAGCAGAGCCATCCTTGTGGGTGTCTATAGTGCTCTGGCCACTTTCCTATTGCTGGGACAAAATGTGTGACTAAAAGCAAGTAAGGAAGAAAGGGTTTCTTTGACCTAGAGTCTGTGTGTGTGTGTGTGTGTGTGTGTGTGTGTGTGTGTGTGTGTGTGTGTGTGTGTGTGTGTTGTGTGTGTGTGTGTGTATGTGTGTGTGTGTGTGTGTGTGTGTGTGTGTGTATGTGTGTGTGTGTGTGTGTGTGTGTGTGTGTGTGTGTGTGTGTGTGTGTGTGTGTATGTGTGTGTGTGTGTGTGTGTGTGTGTGTGTGTGTGTATGTGTGTGTGTGTGTGTGTGTGTGTGTGTGTGTGTGTGTGTGTGTGTGTGTGTGTGTGTGTGTGTGTGTGTGTGTGTGTGTGTGTGTGTGTGTGTGTGTGTGTGTGTGTGTGTGTGTGTGTGTATATGTGTGTGTGTGTGTGTGTGTGTGTGTGTGTGCATGTGTGTGTGTGTGTGTTGGTGTGCTGTATTGCACCAGGATAGGAAGGCATGGCAGATTGCATCCACAGTCAGGAAGCAGAAAAGAGAATGTTCCACAGGCTATGAAACCCCAAGGCTCACACTCAATGATCCGTTTCCTCCTGTGAGGCTTTATATCTCCCTAGGTTCCCCAGTCTTCCTATGTAACACAGATAGCTTAAGGTCAAATATTCAAAACCATGACCCATAGGGGACATTTCACATTCAAACCACAGCTCACGCTCATTCGTTGAAGATATCATTTCTAGACGATTATAGGAGTTAATTCCCCATGTATTTTTTTTTACCCATATGTACATGGTTTATTTTTCTTACTTCTGTATTTCTAAAGACTGAAAGACTGGTTCAAGAGAAAGCCAATTTCTTTGACAGGTCATCCATTCGTCAATGGTCTGAGAGAAGAGGGTCAAGTTTTGATTCCATTCATTCACAAGATGCTACAAAACAGGGGAAATCCACAATAACAATTAAAACACAAGCAATTACTCCATGACAATCACATAATAGAAACTGAGGTGAGGCAATCAGTAACCATTGACACAAAACTCCTGGTAAGGAATCAATGGAATGAGGACAAAGCTGGCTTTGCAAAGTTTTCAGATGTCCCGTTTATCCAGTTTTCCCCTAGGTCACACGACAGACAAGTCTTTAGGCAAGACTTGCACACATACCTAAAATTAACGTATGTAACATGCACAGATTATAAAATTAACATGAACGATCCATTGAACAATTTCTGTCATGGGACGATGAGCGGGTGTTTGGTGATGTGCTATTCCAATATCTACATTGAGTCTGTCTGTACGTGTGTACGGATGAAGATAATCTCTCTCTGAGCCTGCCTACCTCTGCTTCAGAAGACTGGGATTGAAGGAGTGTACAACCATCCTGCCTAGTAGGCTTTATTTGGAAAATTCCATAGTCTAGATCTTTTTTCTAACTATTACATTTTTAAAAATAGTCAGAAAGTGGCTAAAAGCGACAATAAACACATTGCTTATCTACAAACCTGTGGGTTAGCCCCTCCCCACTGATCCCTCAGAAAGACTCACTTTTAACTCACTCATCTTTGCCTTTTGGAATTCCCCGGCCTCCTTTATTATTCTGTACTTGCTTCCATATTGCATGAACGTATAACTGATAAAATATAAATGCCATCGATTGACTGATTGGTTGGCTGTTTTTAAAGACCGGGTCTTACTGTTCAGCCCTTGGTAGGCGGGGCTGGCTTCGAACTCACAGAGATCCAACTGCTTCTATTTCCCCAAGTGCCAGAATTAAAGGCCTAATTTACAACTTCCAATTAACTTTATTTTAATAAAGGCATTTTAGTGCACCATGCATTCTCACAAGGCTCTATCTAACTGCAACCAGGTCAAATGAGTAACTGCGTTCTTGCTGCTAATTTCTAAATTAAAAAAAAAAATTAAACTATATTTCTGTATCTCATTTTCTTCCGTTGACTATGGTTTGTATTTTGTGTTGTTTGACAATATAACTAACCCATTCCCTTCTTGTAGTACATTGTTTTCTCTTTGAGGCCAACATAAATGACACTTTTCCTTAAATGCTTACCTATGTACAAATAATATGAATTCCATTTGTTGAACACATACCTTTTCAATGACTCTCTCTAATCTATTCCTAGAGTGGTACATATCTGTATTCCAACTATATTAATTTTGTCATTGAATAGTGTATCAGTGCACACCTGACTAAGTTCATTAAGTTTAAAAATTAATTTTATGTAAGTTATTAGGTACAGGGCTCCTGGTTATGGGTTACAAGAAACTGGCAATAGGCATATCTTGTGGGAGCATTTTTTAATCTCATCTAAATTTATCTTGCTCATCCAAATTAAAGTTTGATATTTCCTCATAAATAATAAGTACGTCTATAAAATGATTTTTAGTGCTCACACTATTAAATATTCTATCTTCTCTGTAAACATATGAAAGAGTCATATAATTGAGGGTCAGATCTGAGTTTGCAGAAAGCCAAGCTGAACTGCCAGGCTGAAGGAAAGGAAAGCATTCCCGGCGCACTGCCCACAGCGGTTACCTTAATTGGCCTGAGATACGAAGATCCTTTGATGGTTGAAAGGATGGCCTGGGAGTCCTCCAGCTGAGCTATCAGGTCGTCAGTGGATGAGATGATGAGAATGGAGCGGCCGTCGGTGATGTGCGGGACCAGGTGCAAGGGAGACGTGTTCCAGAGCTCGATGACCTTGAACAGCATCCTCTCCAGAGAGGCTTCGTTAGTTGCTGATATTGATATTTCAATGATTTTCTTTTCATACGGAAACATCTGAAATGAAGAAATGACTTCCTATCCAAAGGAGCGGCTAAACCCCTGGGCATCTAAAAGTGGAACACTTAAACACGTTCGCTGAAAGGCGCGAGGAACTGGAGATTTGGTGCTGGCGAGGTTAACGCCAGGGTCCGGGTGGTGACAGAGTTCTGTTGAGCCACTCTAGCCGCTTCATGTGCTTTGTGCTCAACCAGAGTGTTCTCTTCCTCTTGTCCTAGGCAGGGTGAAGAGTTCGTGTGTGCCTCATGTATGTGCAGAAAGTGCCGTTTCCTTTGATTTCTGTTCCTCTGCACTAATCCCCGGTCTTTGCTACTTTGAAGAGAGCCTTTTCTTTCTACAATGTATCTTACAGCATTAGAGTATTGACCCAAGAGAGCAACCTGAAGGGCTCCGAGTCCCACAGCTTCTTTTGCCTGCCCTAGGATTAAGGGTGGTTCGTTTTTGCTGTGTTTTTCAATGCATTAGTGACATAGACAGGCCTTCCATGCATAGTGACTTCAAGTTCCCTGAAGCTCTTGACAGAACATCTTTAGAGTCACTCACTGGACTCGCAGGGACTCAGACGACTTCTCAGTCTCTGCCTTTGAATGAACTGTCTGGGATTACGGTTTTTATGTCTTAGAGAAAGCTGACTCTACCCCTACTCCTATACATAATCTCTACAGGGCTGAGAATGAGGTTTAATCTCTGTGTTTTGCTAATGTGTCCTGGTGGGGACCATAAACCAGAAAATGTCTAACGTTCACCATCTAAGTTACCAAAGATGGCACTAAGGGCTGGGGCTGACTTGTGTGTATGGATTGGTTCAGCAACAGCACCGAGAACGAGGCTTGCTTTCAACATCTATTATTCAGATAGCATAGATGAAAAAGCCACAGAGCTATCTAAAAGCTTTATGCTAAAAACAGACTTTCTTGCCCAATATACTCAAGATGGTTGAAAATAAAATCCAGACATAGACATGTGTAAGACAAGACTTGAGCTGCGTGAATCTTGCCCTTCAAGTGTTTATGATTGAAGCTTAATGGACAAAGAGGTAGGTCTTCAGGGCTACTGTGGCGGTTTGGGGAAGGATGTAAATGCCTTTAATGACTTATCTCTCGCTATCGTAGAGCACAAAGTCTCAAGTGCGAATGACCAGCGATGGCAGGAGGGTCCTTTTTCTCTAAGTTACTCTATGGTATGCTTTGCACAGGATAGGTTCCCAAGAGCCTGAACTCCTTCGACAGAACCTTACCGTATAAATGTTCAACATTAGTAATAACCTTATAGACAGAAGGATGGCAGTCATTAGGGCTAAGACATTCCACAAAATCTTTCGGCATGACTCTCCTGGTCAAGCCTAAGAAATGTAGGTTTTTGTAAACTTATATAGGCTGACCATTCCTCCCTTACTAGAACCTCTCAGAAGTTCACTGGGGTTTACCACAAGGTTGTCTTCTCCCTGGCTCTGCCACTGTAACTCGGGGAGAAATGGGATGCTCTGGCCCTGGGATATTGTCCCCTGCATCATCTGTAAACTCTACTCACTTCTCTTCATATTCACTTGGACCCTCTAAATTCTGTACCAGACTTTCTTTTTAAACCACCCATCATATTACTAAGTCAAGGATGGCTCTGAGGAAATATATTGGGGTACCACAGGACACGGTTTCATGCAGGCCACCAGCTGACTGCCTGCAATGCTTTAACCTGACTCATGCTTGAACAGTTAAAATTATCCAAGACACCGCAATTCAAACACTGGAGGTGTCCTAGGTTCTCAGCATGCTAGTTCGTGTGAGCTCAGCTCTTATCACCGACCCTTGTCTTGCTGAAGTGCTCTGTGGTATAGAGATCGCTTAGGAGGTGCTGGAGTAAGCCAGAAAATGATGAGAGATTTAAATGGTATGCAGACTGGGTGACCGGGAGAATGCAAACGTCATTTCACATAAGGAGCTGGAAGAATGGAGCTACCAATTACTGAGCCAAGGGAGGGCAGGCAGAAGAAGAGAAGAATTTTAGACATGGATAATAAAAGGCAGGCTAATCTTCTGAACCAAGCTCGAGCACATGGATGGAAACATGAACAGGAATATGGCCGTGCATGCATCCGGAGTTCAGGAGAGGGACTGAGGAGAGGTCTAGAGACTTTAAACAGTCTGGCTTTAAAAACTCGCTCTTCTAAGATTCCAAGTTTTCCCCATGTTCCTCCTTACACAGAATTATGGTTACAATACACTGGCTTTGATTACATTAGCTATTACCAAAAATTTAACATAGATGGAAGTTCTTCTAGGCTAGCAAAGAAAATAGAAACTTTTTAAACTATGAAAACTGACATTTTTTTAGTGTAGTATAGCTTCCCATTTGCTCTGTAATCTTTTTGAGACAGGACTTCATATGGACTAGGCTGTCCTCAAGTAGGCTATGTAGTCAAGGACTACAAACTCAAACTTCTGATCCTCCTGCCTCTACCTCCAGAGTGAGATTACAGTCAGGAACCATATGCCAGGTTGGCTTACGCAGTTCTAGAACTCAGGGATCCAGAATGCTAGACCAGCTCTAGATAATAGAGTTTTGTGGGGAATCAAATGGTGACTAATTTGGTGTTTCAGGCAAAATATCGTTATTGGTGAGGATATCCTAATATGTTCAGAATACATTTTCACTGTGTGTAAAATGAACTACAGGAGTCAGATATTTCAATTCCTATAAAATATAATTTCTATAAGAAGAACTAGCATGCTAAAGAATGATGTGTGTCACGTAAGAAGGTATCCTTGTTCTCCAACCACTTCAGGGATGAAGGTAAAAGTGAGAGCTTGCCCCCTCTCCCACTCCCGGTGACACCCAGTCTCCCCACTGGCCCAGGCACGCTGCCAACCTCCCTGCTTTCTAGTTCATGCTCTTTGTAGTTTCCTTGCCTATGATGAAAACTAAACGCCCATGATTCAGGGTGTTCTTGTCAACTATTTATATTTACCTTGAGAGCCAGAAGTTTCTCTACTGAGAGGTTTTTATCAAGAGAGATTGACTTTCCAGTGATCTCTTGCAGAGCCTCCCAGTGCCGTGCCTTGAGATAGGGGTTTCCCAGTGCTGTGATGATCGGCAGCTCTTGTTTGAAGTCTAACACTGACTGCTTCAGCAGCGCTACCATATCATTCTTAGGTAAGCCTGTAAACACCAGGATGTGTAGACTTATAATATATTCGTGGTTTGTGTGTTTTGTTTTTTTTTTTTAACCAAACAATCCGGGAGAGCGAGAAGGTTTTGCCTTGGGGGGGGTGGGAATCTTGGAGAAGCACACATTACCTTTTTCCAGTACAATGATTATGTGCAGCCACTTGGAGACATTGTTCTTCACTAAATCAATGTCAATGCCTTGGAGAGTGCAGTTCCTCCACTCCCAGAAATATGTCCCCCATTCCTCTTGCGCTTCCCATAATAATTTTCTCAGCATCAGGTCGCACTCGATGTCGGAGATTTCCGTCATCACTAGCTGGGTGAACTCGTCCACATTGAGAGTGTTCATGTGGAAATGGGCGTAATCATAATAGTCTTGGTAGGTTGAGTACGTTTTCACCTTTAGAGTCAAGCTTTCAGTTTCCGCTGAGAGAGACTGTATGATGTCCTTGGCTTGTTGTACTGGAGTACTGGTGGACAGCAGGACGGGACTTCTTATCTAAAACCAGCAGAACACAAACATGTCTTTCTGGCCACATCTTTAGTGAAGACCCACCTTTTCACACGGCAAAGCGAATGAAATTAGAATATTACCATTTGACTCAAACACCTAGAACTATTTTAGGGAAAGTGTGTGTGTGCACAGCTGCCCTTTATGGCGTTGTTGACGGCCTCTGCTGCCTTGTTCATCACACTCAGACGAAGAAAACACTATATTCCCGGGAGAATTACTCAAAAGGACATACGTGATCTTACGTCCCATTCGACTTCACAAACCATAAAAATTCTATGTGTGAATCTCATGGTATCTGGGCTACTTTTCTGGTGCTGTGGCCCGGGCAGCTTACAGAAGGAAGAGTTTATTTTGTTCTATGGTTCCAGGGTGATAAGAACCCGCTACAGCAGGGAGTGACAGCTGAGGAAGTGTCAGGCTGGGCCATCAGAGTTCGAGAAGGCAGGCCACTCCCTCCCTCAAGCTCAAGCAGGAGGCAGAGAGGGCAAAACAATGTCTGCAAGGCATTTTACTCCAACAGTCCACCCCCAGTAATGCACCTCCTCCAGTAAGGCCACACCTTAGTAACCGAACAGTGCCACCAACTGGGGATCAAGTGTTCTAACGGAGGACATTTTTCATTCAAAGCACCGCACCGGGTAAGTTTGTTTGGATTACATTATTTAGCTATGAGTCCATAGAAAATGAACATATAAACACACGGTATTACACGGGACTAAGATAACAATTTAAAAACACAAAATGTAAGACTATAAAAATAGTGGAAAATTTAAAAAGCACTTACTTTATCTTTTAAATTACTGACGTCCACTCGCAGGCTGACAATATATGCCTCCAAACTGTTCCTGAATTTGGTCAGGTTGGCTTCTTTACTGGTGGCTACCAGCTTCACGGACGTTTTCAGATAGTTAAACTTCATGAAGAGGATTTTGTATATGGCAATCTGCTCCTCTGGAATGTCGATGTGGTAATGCCTCACAACGGAATACAGCTCAGTAATCGTGCAGAAGTCCTTTTCTATTTGAGTTATGCTCGAGGAAATTTCATCCAAGAAATTGAAGTGTTCCACAAACTGCTCTACCTCTGTGGGCTCCTCGTCCAGCTGGCGCAGCGAGGATTCTAAAATCTGCAGGGATCAACACACTGATGATTTTGTGCAACAATCTCACCATTTTAGGGAACCACTGTCTTTATTTTGGAATTCTGATTTCTGCAAGTGTAATTTCATCCACTCGTGTGTGGAATGCCATAACTAATTCTAAGTATTTGTTAAATGCTAGAGGACTGGCGTGATCCAGTCCCTCTCCCATGAGCAGGAAGTGCTTGAGTAGATTTCATATGTAACATACATGTTATAAGGCATGCCACAATACTTATGAAACACGTGTGATGGGGCACAAGAGTAAGGCTGGACTGGTCATCCTGACATTTATATACTGGATTCTCCAGGCCATGGTTCCATTTTATAACCCTACTTTTTAGACGGGGAACCCAGTCTCAAGTTAGTCCACGATCAGGTATGTGTAAGCTAGAGAATTACGATTCAACGAGCATCAGAGAAACCTCTTCTTGCAATAGATGGCAGTTAACACCGAGATCCACAAGTGGTCACGGTGAAAAGAATAAGGCACCATGGTATGCTGACCCCTACGTGGGACACCCATCACAATCATTTCCTTTAAAGCTTGGATTTTTAGAGAAGAGGGGGCAGGGTTGGTGGGTAACTTCAGAGGAAGAGTATTTTCTGGATGCAACAGGGCCGGTACACTTAAAATCACTCAGGGGTTGTCACGGAATACATGGACCTGTGCAAGGCCACGCCTGAGGACATACCAGAATGGAGGGGGGGGGGTGGGCAAGCAGGAGGTCCCGCACCCTAGCTAGGGAGCTACTAGCATTCGACAACTTCTGGGAGAGAGAGAGTCAGGTTTTTTTAATGGTTTGACCCCTGGTAACTCAACTACACTTCAGAGTAGGCCCTACCCCCAGGAGTAGTTGGGCAAAGCAGACTGGACGTGATGGATTTGAGAGAGTGGGGTGGGAGGGAAGAGGGCATAAATTTGTGGAGTAGGGATGTAGGGTGTATCTGGGAGGAATTGGGGAAGGAGGTGAAAAGGATCAACCACATCATATGAAATTCTAAAGGAAATAATAAAAACATTATTTGTGATGACTGAATGTATATATAACTTAAGAGATGGTATGAGGAAACTCTTAGAAAGAGAACTCTATTGATACATTGTATTGCCTGCTTCCTAGACCATAATGGGCATGCTGCCTTCTTCTGCCCCGATGCCTAAAAGCTGTGATATCAGAGATGCTTAGGGGAAGGCACACAGTGAGCTCAAAGCAGCTGGCATTACCAGTGACTGCTGTCTGTGCCCAGGACTACCTGATGCCCGACCCTACCTGTCCTTGGGGGTTAGAGGTGAGGTGGCACAGAGTCAAGGACACAGACTCTGGGAGCAGGTGAGAAACTTAGCAACAAGCTCATCTGAACAGAGCTGCAAGCTCCTTTAATACCCTCCACCTGCACCCCATTGGTCCCAAGAAAGCGTCCTTCTAAACAGTAATTCTCCATTGGCTGGCATTGTCTGCACCAGCAATCCTTAGTCTCTCAGGCAGTCCTCAATTAGGTCCTCCTGCAGGAGATGCTTTTTCAGCTGTGCGGTCCCTGGCCTTTGCATAGAGGTGGCCCCGCTGTTCCTGCTATAGGTGACTATGTGGACGCTACTACTGCCCACCAGAGAAATTAGTTCTAACCTGTGTAGGCTACAGTTCTGCTGCTGTTGCTGCTGCTGTTGTTGTTGTTGTTGTGGTGGTGGTGGTGGTGGTGGTGGTGGTGGTGGTGGTGGTGGTGGTGGTGGTGGTGGTGGTGGTCATATGTAACTGAATCTAACTACATTAACACTTGCAATAACCAGCCTGTCAACTCAGTGCTTCCACACCAATGGCACGTCTCCTATAGTGATTAACATCTTTCTTGAAAATTAGTTCTGGCCCACCCAAGCTCTGTTCGCTACTTCTGATAAGGTTTTACGCTACATTAGACTCTGTGTGTACAAGAGTGATGCTAACCTCTCATGGTTGTACTGCAGAGGCACCATGGCTACCTTGAAATTTTGGTTTAAAAAGTATTGGTAGTCTGGCTGAATAAAAAAAAAAAAAAAGATAGCTGTTATCACAAATTCCAGTCTTGAAGCCCGTCTAGGGCACTGTGGGAGGACGCTGGTACAGGCCAGGGCTAGGACACTAGGATCCTTATTTGTCCTAGAAAGCAGACACTCCATAGTATGGTGAGTCTTATGTTCTAGCTGGGGGTTGGGGAACAATGATGTCAGGCAGTGAAGCACGTCATAAATATGGGCTGTGACACGGGGCACAGTCTTCCATGTGGTCACAGAAAAGTTCTAAAGAAAGTGATATTTAATAAAACACCTTGAGTGCTGAGGAGGGGGCGGAGTTGGGAAAACGTACTTGTCATACAAGTCTGAGGACCAAAGTGTGGTTCTCCATAAATGACACAAAACCCAGGCAAGGGAGCATGCATGTCTGTAAGCCCAGGGGTCTAGGGCCAGATCAAGGACCTCCTCTAGCCTGGTTTATGTGACACAAACGAGAGACTATGCCAAACAACTCCTGAAGTTGTCTTTTGCCCTCCACACATGTGGCACAGGACACATACATGTCATGGCACATGTATGTGTCACATTCACATACAGGATTGCATATATATACAGATAAAGAGTAAGAACAAAAGCAAAGTCATCATAGGACTTTGGGATTTTCTGAGGATAGTGCTTGTGTGTAGTTTTGATTGTGCTCCTTCAGGTTATGAGCTAATGTAAAATTTTCTCATTAAAAACTGGAGCTGCTTGTACTGAGACTGCTAACTATGCTCCCCCCCGCCACCACGGATCTGACTGTAGCTTCTGGGACCCTGCCCACAGTTGGTTTTGATTGGTAAATAAAGAAGGCAGAAGTCAATAGCTGGGGAGGACAGATGGAGGGGGGATTTGGGGATTTCCTGGGCTTGCGATGGGAAGAGAGGAAGGGGAGATCTGGCTTGGTTTAGGAGAGTGTGGAGGGAGGAGAGACAGAGTCTACTATGGGGTAGAGAAGCAAGGAGTGCACCTAGGGCTCTGGGCCAAGAAAACGTGGCTCAGACAGCTGACCAACTGGAGTGAGAGCAGCCAAGATGGAATTAATAAGTAGTAGCTAGGAATTATCGGCAGAGGTAGATTCTAACAGCATGGAGGGTAGGTTATGCTGTTGCTTAAGGCATGTTAAAATATAAAGGCCGTGTGTGTGTGTGTGTGTGTGTGTGTGTGTGTGGGTGTGTGTGTGGTGTGTATATGTATGTGTGGTGTATGTGTGTGTGGTGTGTATATGTGTGTATGTGTGGTATATGTGTGTGTGTGTGTGTGGTGTATGTGTGGTGTGTGTGTGTGGTATATGTGTGTGTGTGTGGTGTGTGTGTGTGTATGGTGTAGGTGTGTGTGGTGTGTGTGTATATATATGTGTGTGGTGTGTGGGGATGTATGTGTGTGTGTGTGTGTGTGTGTGTGTGTATATGTGTGTGTGTGTGGTGTGTGTGTGTATGTGTGTGTGTGTGTGTGTGTGTGTGTGTGTGTGTGTGTTTGTGTGTGTTTGGTGTGTGTGTGTGTGTGTTGGTGTGTGTGTGTGTGTGGTGTGGTATGTGTGGGATGTGTGTGGTGTGTGTGTATATGTGTGGTGTATATGTGTGGTGTGTGTCTTCCGTTTGGAAGCATAAACCATTGAGTTGGGAAGCAACCCCACACTGGTATTAATTGATAATTCTACAAGACTTACTTCTAATAGATTTGCACTTCTGTCCTCGATGGTGCATCGTAACAGGTTGTAGCTCATTTGTATGATGCTATCAACATACGGCAAGCATGCTAGTTGATAATCCAGAGTCTTCACACAGAAGATTCCAAGGCGCATCTCGACAGCCATGGTGACGATCTGCTTTAGGTAGCTTCTGAACTTATGTATTATATTTTTAAACTCAATGGACGTTAAGTTCATCATGACTGGCAGTTTCGTACACATGACTTTGGCCTTTTCTACCATGTAACAGTATTTCAGAAACCTGTAGCTGTAGCCGCTAACCAGGCCCACTGAATTACCAATGAGGGTCAGCAGACTCACAATCTGTGGATGAAGACGTCACGAAGGTTAGCACACTCCATTTGGAAATGGAAGCCTTACTCAAAACTCCCATCAGGAGAGCAGGGCCGCATTGTTTGGCCAACTGTTTCTGTGAGACAACAGTCTGAGCAATTCACTCTGACTAGAGCTGGAATTAAATATTGCCATTTGCTGGGAGCAAGACTAAGACATAGAGATAACTGACACGACTTTCATGCAGAGGTTGCTCAGATACTTAATTTGCAATCAAGGTATTATTTTGAAATATGTCCTAAGGAGACCAAGCATCTAGTTCACGGTCTGTCACCCAACTTTAAAGCATCTGTGCCTCACAGAGTCCCAGAGCCACTCCTGCGTATTTCTGATTTCACTTAATTCTTAAGACACAGTTTATCTGGCTAGGACAGAACTCAGACACAAGCTGAGATAATTATATTCTGCCGTGAATGTGGACAGAAGTATGCATGTAAGTGGTTAGGGACAGGCTGGCAAATGGCAAACCCAAGTATTGGCAAACCAATGTCACAAGAGAACCACAGGGAAGAAGATTCATTTCTGCAGTGGAAATTTGAAGAACTGTGGTAAGGGAAGACAAACTGGGATGATTCTCCCATGGCCGTGAACTAGGTTGCTCTGAAGTTTTCTACACACCATGTTCATGTAATAATTTCAGTGGGGTTCTGCTCCCTTACTCCCATCACCTCCAAGAAGTCCTACTGAAACTTACTTTGTTCTGGTAATCAGCATCCGTGTCAAACAGGATATAGTAATCTGGCCATTGCGCATGCTTCTTATATTTGACTCTACCTTTTGTCTGATTAGATAAATCCGGGACTGAAACCAAATCAACAAGGGTGGACAGGCGAGGATCTCGGTGAAGAGGGACAATTGAGGCTGGAACACACAACATTGAACAGGTAGGATTTCCAGATGCCTCTCAGAAGCAACACTTTAAAATCAGCCATAGCATCTAGGCCTGTTGACCACTGAGGCCGAGTGACTTAATGAGAAGACATGAGTCTCAATCGATGTGGGCATTTATAGGCATGTACAAAGGCTTGCATTTAACATTGTAAACAGAAGGAACCAACGCAGATAATAGCTGTGGTAGAAGCCATGCTGAAAGATAGAGCCAGGGAGTCCTGTCTTTTGGGTAGACAGCATTGGTCCATCGTGGGCTGCTACTGGGAAGGAGGTGCAGGTCAGAACTCTGTGGTCGCATCCCTTCGCCCCCAATCAAGAGAAGGAACTGACATATACTTTGTAGCTTACACAAATAAACTCAAGATGGAGAATGCATCCAAGCACAGAATACAAATGCATGAAATCCTATTACCTAGGAAAGTCCTAGATCCAAAGTCAAAAGCATAAGGTGTGGTAGAAGTCAATTGTGTTTTTACATTCAGGTGACTTACTGCTGATGAAGAGAATGAGACGCTAAGGTGAAGGAAGAGGAGGCTTGCACTCGAAAGACCTCTCTCAGCAGCAAGTGGACCCTCGTCAAAGCACTCTAAACATCTGACGTACAGATGGAGAACCCAAGTAAGGAAATACGAACCGTCTATCAATTCCTAGTGGGACAGAGACTTCCAGAATGTGCTTCCCCCTTGCAATGGGTAAAGGAATTTTTAAAAGTTGACAATACAGCGTTTCCCACAGACTCGGGGAAAACCCAGACAGTCACACACTGCAGGTAAGACTAAAAAGTAATCCAGCTATATTGAAAATATAGTCTAAGAATTCAATACATTAAACAAATAGCACAGACATGTACATCTGTGTACATGTATTCATATAAATAATAACATAAAAGCAGATGAATCCCAGGTGACAAATGTGTAGGGAGTTAGAGGAACAGAAACTCCCACCCCCACAGTCCATAGTGCGGGATTTTCCACTGACGGATGCTGAAATTTACAGGCGAGGGCTGGGTTTGTTTTTTTTTTTTCCAGCAGAAACATAATATTTGCATTTCTTTTAAGCTTTCTGCAGGACTGCCTCAGCCAAGTCATGTGGTTAGCATTGTGGGTAACAAGATGTGCAGCTTCACCCGCCCCTGACCAAAGGCCATGAGAGGATGCCTGAGTGCTACAACATCCATGCCCCAAGCAGAGCACCTCACGCTCATCATGTGACCACAGCAGAGGCGCTAAACTGATGTGCTCGCTATGGGATGACTAGTATTTTTTTTTTTAATCCCTTGAGGTCACAAAAGATGAGAAAAGGAGCTGTCACAGATGGATGGGAAGGCTTGAGGGTCCAGTGAACTGCATGTGATGTGTGAGACTGGACTCCAGATCCTGGAATATATAAAGCGTGGTTTTGAGGACCACAGGGTGGGTAGCTAGAACATGTGACGAGCACAGGCAAGCTGCTGTGCCTGCGACTTGAGCAGAAGCCTCCGGTTATTTTATTATGAAAATTTCAAAAGTCACCATTTTAGACTGGGGGGTTGAGGGGAGATGTAGGAGCAATCAGATGTTTTAACTCAAGAAACTTAAACCTAAACATAAAAGAAGAAAATCTAAGTGGCAGAAAGAATCTCTATGGGAAGAGTGCAGGGGGCCTACTTCAAAATCCATCTGTACCCCGAACTGAAGAAACGTGGAGGATGAGGCCTGTCCATTTTTTACATCTATAGGAAGGGGTTAATTCCAGGGGATACGTTCCCGGGCAGAGGCAAGTGCACCACGCTAAAGCACAGAAGGCCATGGGCAGATGTACAGCGAACGAATTTAGCACTGGCACATGACAGCTGAGCTGCTAAGGGTCCTCCTAGCCTGAACTTTTTTTCTAAAACTTATTGTGAGGGGTGAATAAATCCTTTGGCCAAGATAGTCACTTGTCACATAATCGTAGATTATATTCATATAGCTGAAAATAATCATTTGAAATTTATTCAAGGCGGAAACAAGGTCTTTGTAATGAATGCTATGACATAAAATTCAAACCAGTCAGGCCACCTGAGCTGCTCTCCCGGTGCTAACGTTTTGTGCGTTCTCTTCATGTGCACAAAGGCTAGTTTTGGATGCCAACTTAACTACATTGATAAGTCATGGAAAGACAAGGAGCTAGACAATCCTGTGAGGGGTTGGCTTGATTAGATCACTTGAGCTGGCAAGACGCACCCTAAGTCTGGGCCGCATCTCCTGGTGGCAGTGCACATCAAAGGACAAGGAAGGAGGAGGCTTTCACTTCCTGCCTGCTTGCCCTCACTCTGGCTAGCGAGTTCAGCCATCCTGTTGCTAAGATACTCCTTCACTGGTATTAGAACTTCTCCTTTGGGATCCCAACATAGACTGAAGACCGGCAACTATCTAGGACTCTCCTGGGACTCTAGCGACCTGCTGAGACTGCTAGGACATCCAATCTCTTGGACTGAACTACTACTGGATTCCAGGCCTTTCCACCAGGAGCCAGTCAGTGTTGGACTGGTCAAACAACAGACTGTAAGCCACTTGGATAAATGCCTGTGTGCATGAGGGTGTGCGTGTGTGTGTGTATGTGTATATATATGTATATATATACACACCCATATATATGCATATGTGAATCCCCATATATATATATATATATACACATATATAGGGGGTTTATTCATAGATGTTATATGTACATACATGCAACTTATTCTATCAGTTCTGTTCCTTGAGAAAAATCTAACACACATCATTTTCAAATGATTCTAAATAAAAATTGCTTGATCAAACCCTGGGGCTCGTGATCTCTTATTTATGTCTGCCATAGGCATCACTGTCCGAGAGCACCAAATACACCGATTTAAAAAAGACTGCCAAAGAAGGCACCGAGCCTTTCAGATACTCACTTACATACTTTTCTATTGCTGCTATCATATTTTGGAATTGTGTTGAAAAGTCCAGTCTGTTGGGTTCCATGAAGAGGTTTGTTGGGAATTCAGACAATCTGGAAGAAAACAGTACGTAAGAGCATATTCAAGGGACTGCAGGACCCACCAGAATACAGATGCCTGTAAAGTGGCCCATACGTACTTATTATAGAAGCGCTCTTGCTCAGACTCAAGCAGGAGTCCCGTGTCTATTCGAATGTATTGAAACAAAGACAAAGTAAAAATTTATTAACGGTTTAAAATGCTAGCCAGCAACTTTATATATAGATATATCAGTATATTCTAAATGCCCTGAGAATCAGTTGCAGGGTCTGGCTGAAAGGGGTCTTTCAGCAGCATATCCCAGACTCTGATATCAAGAAAGAGATCTGGAGGAGAGTCCCAGACTGTGTTCTGTTCCTTTCCTGTGGGTCTGGGCTCAGTGCCTCAGATACGCTAGGCAAATGTTCTACCACCGAGTGGCGCTCCTGTGCTTTTAGCAGCTGTTCCAGGTGCCGCTCATCCTGAAAAAAGAGGGCCGGGAAGTGGAGAGTGGCATTGTAGGTGGTTCAGAGTGAACGATATCACTTGCATGTACCACAAGGTGGTTTGTGGTCTGTCTTTGCTCCCCTTAGCATGTATGCTAACGTGACATAACTAACACGGTGGAAACCTCGATTTCTTTCTTCACTGCTGGCTGCCACCCGCTGCCTTTTGCCTCACCTGAAAGGATGCGTTTGAGGACGACGCCAAACTTGCTCGGCTGGTAGTACTGGCTGAGCAGGTCTTCGCTCACCGTTCTCACTCGGTTCTCCTGTTCTTCCTCATACATCAGAGACTCTTCGCGGCTCTGCTTCTTCTTCTGAGTATTCTCTTCAAGGTCCTCCGGAGAGTCGCTAACAGTGGGAGTTCTCAGACAGAAGCTGATCTCAAATATCGCTGCATACGCTTTCTTCAAATCTGTCTTGGCAGTATGTCTGTTTGAAGTCTAACGGAGCAAATGTGCCCGCAAGACAAGAACAAAATATAATAGAACAATTAACTGGTAGTGATAAAGTTTAGATAGTATTATAAACTGTAACCATATTTACATGCAAAAGTAAATAAATGAAGTGTAAAATTAGCATTAGTGGGCAATTTGGAAGGCATTATCGCCGCTTTTTACAACAGGAGAAGGTGACACGTATGTGTGCACGTGTGTGCATGTGTGTGTGTGGGTGTGGGGGGGTGACAAGCAATTGTTAACTGAATGTATAATCCTGAAACCTGCTATTCATCTTTTATCAAAATTTATGTTAATGGTTTTAAGGTACATCTTACCTCATTAACATTAGTGTCTTGTTTTAGTTCTGAGTCTTGAGCAGAAAAAGCAGTTAACCTTGAATGAACGAATTCACCATCATCTGATATCTTCCTAGAAAAGATCTTCCTGTCTCTAGAATAAGAAATGGGAGGGAAATTTATTTTTGAAATCACTTATTTTACTATTTAACATGAAAATATATAAAGAGTTCATATAACTTAGTAAGAAAGAGAGGAAAGAAAGGAGAGGAAGGAGGGAAGAACAAGGAAGTTAAAAGTGGGGAGAGGGCTGGCATGAGGCTCAGTGATCAGTGTTTGTCTTGTACGTGTAAAGACCTGAGTTCGTGCCACCAGGATGCATACAGGCAGCCAGACATGGCTGCAGCACCTCTGTACTTTCAACGATGACAAAATGGGAAGGAGAAGCAGACCCCTGGACGCTCGCAGGCCAGCTAACTTGGCCTACATGCTCAGATTTCTGGCCAATAAAAGACTTTGTCCCACATAAAAAGGTGCAAGGTACCTGAGGACAATCAGGACAAGGTTGTCCTCTGACCTCTGACCTCTAACCTCCACAAGTAGGTGTCATGCACTCTGACTCACATCCACAGCCACACCCAAACACACACATACAAATAGGGAAAGAAAACAATTTGACTGGCCCTTTCTCCAAAGACATACAAATGGATGTTAAGTATATGAAAAGATGCTTAAAATCACTGACAATTAGGAAACCCAATCAAAATCACAAGGGGTTACCTTGTGCTCACTGCACTGGATTTGTCTTGGTGACAATATTAGAACCTGGTACGTCCTTGCTACAGACTAAACGAATATAGCCATTGTTGTGGGAAACTGTAGAGAAGTTCCTTAAAATGTTAAATATTGAATTTTATGATCCAGAAATTCTGAGTATACACCTGGAAGATCCGAAAGGAGCTACCAAAGCAGAAGCTCCAATCTGGTGAGCACAGCTGGGCTTTAATTATAGTCCGCTGGGGAGAAACCCCACAGAGGTACAATATACTCTGTGGTTGCCAACAGACAACAGAGCATTATTTAGCCTTGAGAGAAAATGAGATTTGGGTACATGCTTCAACATGGATGGTCCTTAAATATATCATAAGTTAAATATGCTGGACCAAAAAGGAAAGAGCACTATTTATGATTCCAGGTATTGCCATGGCTGGAAGGCGAGGGTAATGTGGAGGTCTGGTCAGTGGATATGAAGCACGAAGCCTCATCGTCTGGGGGAAGGTTCTGAAAGTGGATAGGGTGGCTGCACACCACTGTGGATGTAGGTGATGCCACTGAATGGCACACTGCGGGTGTCATCTCTCTTGTTACACAGATTTCAACCTCATGAAATCTCTTCTTCAGCAGGAAGAGAAACAGAACAGGTAACCTCGGGGCATTACATCTGACCCAGAGCAACACTGAGTATGTTACAGGGAACGCCTGTCAACACGGGGCTGAGGACTGAATCCAGAGCTCATTCACCCTCACCTCTGCCCCTGACAAACTACACTCTCTGCCCCTGGACCAAATGACTTGAACATAAACAAACCCAAAAGGTAATTCCAGCCTGTGGAGGTTGATGGGAAACAGATGAGAACGTCCAGACATGTTTGATACACTCCAAAGAGGCAACACGTGAGAGAACCGGACAAAATAAAATTAACATAAGTATAAACGTAATTTGAGGTATGAAACCAAGCATATAAACCACCTTTATTTCTGTCTCAAGAGACAGAAACCCTGGTTGGCTTAAAAATAAAAATCAAATCATGATTTTAAATTCCCTCAGAACAAAACTAACAGAAGAGCCAATTCCAATTGGAAGATTCAAATCATCCAACAGTCACAGGACCTGCAGGAGATTAGACAAGGCCAACAGATGCTCTCCCTTGAAAAGGCATGTGTGAGTGGAAGCCCGGAGGAGCTGTGGGATCTTAGAGACTGGCCCAGGCCCTCGCACTCACAATTTTTGGTGTAGAGAGAGAACAAGGAATTGGAAAACAGGAGAATTCAGGACCTGTTAAGAGATCTCAAATATTTCCAACAAATTATCTGTCAGTGGACAATAACATCAACCACAGAAATATCACAGGTGAGGAGATCTGTATTGTGAAGTCTGAGAATCAACAGGTAGGGATAAAAGTAAATGAAATTGAGACCACCACACATACGTGCACACACCACACATACATGCACACATAACACACACCACACATACATGCACACACTACACACACCACATATACATGCACATACCACACACATGCACACACCACACACATGACACATACACATACACACCACACACACCACACATACCACACACACCACACATAATGCACACACCACACATACATGCACACATAACACACATACATGCACACACCACACATACATGCACACACCACACACACCACACATACATGCACACACCACACACACCACACATACATGCACACACCACACACACCACATATACATGCACATACCACACACCACACACATGACACATACACATACACACCACACACACATACCACACACACCACACATACCACACACACCACACATATCACACATACTACACACACATATGCATGCACCCACACCACACACACACATACACGCACACACACATAGAATCTGAGACACATTAAAACCAGCCCTATGAGGGAATTTTGTAGCTCCAAGTATCTACATAAAAGAGAGGAAGAGGAAGAAGAAGAGGAGGAAGAAGAGAAGGAAGAGGAGGAGGAGGAAGAGGAGGGAGGGAGGGAGAGAGGAAGGGGAGAGAGAGAGGGAGAGAGAGAGAGAGAGAGAGAGAGAGAGAGAGAGAGAGAGAGGTTGATTGATTGACTCAGATACTGAGGATGGATGGGAGGAAGGGAGGAGGAGGCAGACCCCAGAAACTATTCAATATTGCAGGCCTGAGGGAATGCAGAGAGCACAGAGAGAAGCTCCAGGAAGCCCTGCTGCTCAAAGAGAAAAGGGGTGGCCCTGATAGCTCATGCCAACAACTGCAGCAGGGATTCAGGGCAATGACGCAGGGGGACCACAAATTTGAGGTCAGGTTAGGTTACACCATGAGTTCAAAGTAAACCTTGAGCACATAGTGGGACTTTTTCTCAAAGTATTTTTTAAAAAAGAATGACTAAACAGAAAAAGAATATTATCAAATCCTAAAATAATAACTAGTGTGGCCCCTCGGAGCAACGATATTGGAAAAATACAACACTGGAGTTCCACATTTAGTTATCTAGACTCTGTATTAAGTGAAAATATCCCCCATTAGGGGAGTTTATAGCTTTAAGTGCCTACATTAAAAACAATCAGAAAGCACACGGAATGAGTTGCTTAATGATGTAACTCAAAGCTTTGGAAAAACAAGAACAAACCAAGCCCAAACCGACTAGATAGTAATAAATGATAAGAAGTAGAGCCAAAAGGAATAGAAACGAAGAAAACGGCACAGAGTCAACCAATCTAAGAGCGAATTCTTTGAGAAGAAAAATGAGATCGACAGACTCTTAGCCCAACTAGCCAAAACAAAGAGGGGACAAGGCAAAAGAACAGAATCAGAAATAAACATGGAAATACAACAACAGACACAAATAAAATCTAAAATATTATAAGAGAAATTTTATTAAAAAAAAAAAACCACACCAAAACCCTGTGCTCTATTAAACCAACAAAACCTAAAGGCAATGGACGAATTTCTAAGTTTAGCCAAGCCGCCAAAATTAGATGAAGAGGAAGCCAGCAAACCGAAGAGACTCATAACGGAGAGACTGAAACAGAAAAGGGCCAACCTCACTCTTTTTGCTGTGTTCTTGCAGTAGTCTATACATAATTTCCTTAGTATGTAAACACAGGGAAAATTAGCTACCTCATTTGAGGGGCCATAAACCCGCAGTGGCAAATCTGCACTCCTCTGTCACCAGCCTGATATTCTCAGCTCATGTAAAGGGGTGGGATGTGTCTGTGTACCAATCATTGTCAAAGGACAACTGGTTTGTACTGCAGTAGCCATGTTTCCAAGGTGTGAAACTCATTGCACACACAGTGAAGTTTGCCGTGGGCCTTGAATGGAGGTCACATGTTGCTCCTTGTTGGCCAATGGTAACTGCTACAAAGAATGATCTATGTGTACATGGGTTGGTCCTTGCAAGACTAAGCCATCTGCTTTGTGGATGCAGAAGTGAGGCCAGTGGTCAACAGCTGTGTTGGCCACAGCCTAAAGTGCAGTGGGAGAGTGGTAAGACCCTCATGGGCCAAAGACACGCTTTAAAGCTAGCCTCTGGCTCGCCCAGGCCTGGCACCTGTATCTTTCATGACTGCTCTTTTTACATCCATCCGAATTTCTTTTTTTTTTTTTTTAATCTCAAAAGCAAAACATACAAGGACAAATAAAACGACCCATTTACAAAATGACCTTGGGATCTGAAGAGAGAATTCTCAGAAGACAGAAAAACAGCCGAGAAACATTTTTTAAAAATGTTTATCACCCCTAGCAGCTAGAAAAATAAATCAAAACAACTCTGAGATTTCATCTTACCCCAGTCAGACTGGCAAAGATCAACAAAACGACTGGCAACAGACGCTGGAGGGGATGTGGGGGAAGGGAATCCTTCATTACCTCTTGATGGGATGGTAAATTGGTCCAGCCGCTCTGAAAAGCAGTGTGGAAAATTCTCAGAAAGCTAAAAATAAATCTACCAGATATGTGGCCCAGCTATACCATTCTTCCACATACGCCCCAGGGGTTCAACATTCTACTCCCCAGATGTTTGCTCCGCCGCGTTCACGGTTGCTCCAGCCGAGGCATGGAAACAACCGAAATGTCCTTCAGCACAATGCAAGTTCATACCCACTGTGGAATATTATTTAGCTGTAAGGAAAAAGAAAATCACGAAATTTTCAGGCAACTGGATGGACTAGAAAACATATTGAGTGAGGTAACTTAGATCCAGAAACAAAAACAAGTGTTGCTTCTATTTCCGAGTCTCTAGACGGGAGAATATAGCTCAGACACCAGGACAGCCAAGGGGAGTCAAGGTGTGGGAGAGCGACAGAGAGGACAACCACAGGGCAGAACTGATGGGAAAGGTGAAATGGGGAAGACGTGGTGACTAATTAGAGTGTGGAAGATAAACACGTAAGGAGGAGGGTAAAAGACAGTCAGGACGTCTGGGAGAGTCATAAGGCATCATAGCATCATCTCTCTACCGAGAGTACATATGTCTGCATACATGTATACACATAGTTCACATGAAGATTTCCCATCTTTTCTGACAGACCTCCAAGAGTCACTGACCATGTGACAAAAACTCCACCATCAGGCACAAGAGGCTCCCTTTTGAGTTGTGGGTCATGGTTGTCCAAGAGACTTTTTAAAACAACAGACTGTTGCCCTCGGTTGCTTCCCACAGACAGAAACTAAAGGTAAGTCCCTGTTGATGAAGATAAACGCACTTTGGACACAGAACCCAGAGGACCTGAGTTGGAACTGATTTTCGAGCCTCCTCTCTCAGGACTTTCTTTCATGGTACCAGAGGGTACCAGGCAAGCTTTCAAGAGAGGGAAGCAACCGCCTGTGACGCCTAGGAACCACAGTAACCAGCACGGCACACTAACCCTTCAAGTACCGCAGTAGCATACACACTTTGGTGGTGACCAACAGCTCATTAACTGGACCTACGTCCTGCTTACCAGGAAACCATGCTCCGTACAGGACATCCAGCCAACTGCCTGGGGTTAGTTAAGTCACGGATCTTGGAGGTAGACGGACATCTACTACTTTTCTTTGCTAATTCAATCCCTTATTGCAGTCTAAATATTTATCCTTATACTCACAGATAAGTGTAATTCTCATCCATCATCAAAGAAAATTCTCTTGCAACAGAAAGAGACCATTACCAAAAACCACGGTCCATTCAAACCCAGAGAATGAGAGAATATGTAGCGCCCGGTCCCAGCCGATACATCGCCAACACAATGCTGGCACCTAAGGCTCAGGGCGTGAAGTTTCAGCTGCGTGGCTTCGTAAACAACCAGAGTGAAATCATCAACGGACGTGTTAGCATGGGAGGAGGGAAGCTCTTAGGGTCTCTTAGGGCTCTGGGGAACACTGAGGTAGAGAAATGGCCTTCTCTTCCCCAGGTCTTTCCCAGTTGGTTGTCCAATACCAAGTGTCCAGCCAATATACACAAGTAATAATTCTATGAACCGAGCAAGTTTTTATGTGTTTTGTTACACACACACACCCCACACCCACAACAAGTAAGGAAGAGGAGGTCGGGAGTTTGGGAGAGAGCAAGTGGACACATCAGAGAGGCTGAAGGAAGGGAAGGGGAGGACGAAATGATGGAATTATAATTTTTAAAAGTAAAAAAAAAAATTGCAAAAATATTTCTAATGGATTCAATGCAATACCTGTAAAATCCCAGGTTTTTTTTCTTTTCAGAAACTGGCAAGTTCATACAGCATAGGGAATAATCCCTTGTGTACTGTGTCAAGTGTCACCTGTCAATAAAGATCTGATAGCCAATAAGCTATTAGATAAGCAGGATTAGAAGGTGGGACGCCCTGCAGAAAGAGGGGGCGGGGAAGGCGTGCTCTGGGACTAGTCAGGTGGGAGGATTCTCTACCTGGACTTGGAGGAGGTTGGACGCATGATACTGAGGAGAGGTAACCAGCCACGCAGCAGACATAGAACGGTATAAACAGGTTAATTGGATTACAAACTAGTTGGAGAACAACCCTAGCTTAAGGGTTGTTTAATAATAAATAGTGACCTCCGAGGCATTATTCAGCAACTGGGGCATGGGTGGAAAAGCCAATGGTTACAATATGGAATGGTCAAAACCATGTTGTGGAAAAAAAGAGCAGTGTTGGAAGACTGACAATTTCCCCGTACGAGGCAGAGTCATTAAGACAGTATGGTACCTACATAAAGGTAGGCACACAATTAACAAAACAAACGAAGCGGAGAAATAAATCCACACACTTACAGCGGGCTGGATTGTCAAAAGAATTCAATAAAGAAACAAACGTTTTTCTTTTCAACGATCATGCTGGGACAATTGAATGATAGTATATGCAAATGACCTTGGAGCCCTGTCATACTCTCTATAAAACTAATTCACAATATATCAAGGACTTGGCTCTAAAGCTACATTATTAAGTATTTGACCTTGGATTAGGCAGTCATTTCTGAGTTATACCTAAAGCACGATTGAAGGGGAAGACAGTAGATTTCATAACATTTAAAGTTCTTCCACCTTCCTTCTTTCTCTTCCCTTCCTTCCTCCCTTCTCTCCTGTCTCTTTCTCCTAGGCTCTCACTCCCTAGCAGAAAAGAACTCACTCTGCAGCCTTGGTCCGCTTTGGCTTTGTGACCTGCCTCCTGCATTAGCCTTTGGAGTGCTGAGAACACAGGGTGCACCTCCACACCCAGGTTAAGATGTAAAGCGCTTGCCCTCTAAAGAGCAGCGTGAACAAAGTGAGGAGGAGGAGGCCGGAAGCCAGAACCCACACGTAAGAAGCTTTCACACGCGTACAGCCCAGGGTGAGAAGGCAGATGACCTGGGTTTAAAAGTGAAAGGTAAGTTTGAACAGACATTTCCCCATGGGAAACAACTGACCAACAAGCACACACCCATGTGTACGTACGTACACACACACACACACACACACACACACACACACACACACACACTCAACGTCACTAATTATTACAGAAATAGAAACCAATACTGTGTGAATACAGATGGATACAGATTCAATGATTCATGTGGCTACCATGTGTTAGCATTTATTCTGTGGTTCTTCTTAACATGATGTCAGAGGCACTTTATTGTGTCCACTTTATCCACTAACTTTATAAGGCTAAGTCACACAACTATCTGGAGACAAACATATTAGCCCCTATTGGTCGGATCCGCAGAAGGTAGATTCACCTGAACTGCTACCTATGCATTCCTCTCAGACCATGAAAGTGCACACAAGATCCATGTGCTTTAAAATGCACTATAAAACAATATGGTAAAATTACAATGATGAGAAAATGCCTATATAGAAATAACAGAATAATAAGGCATTCATTTAAGAAATAAAAGGGTGGTTTTTAATTTTTATAAGATGAATTAGCTTTAGCAATTTCTCTAATTAAAAACTATGCTTTTGCATATACAGAGAGGGGGAAAGAGAGAGAGAGGGATGGAGGGAGGGAAAGGGAGGGAGGGAGAAGAAGAAAAGAGAGAGGAAAGAAGGGTCAAACAGAGACACAGAAAGATTTAGAAAAAAATATAAAATTATAAAATGATCACAAAGTAGCTTGTCCTTAAGTCCTAACACTGACTAAACCCAGCTATGAGATTTTTTTTTTAAATTTTGGATTCAGTAATGTAGAGAAGTAAAATAGTCCATCCTTTCCTTCATAGTCTTCAAAATTTTATGAATTGGTATTTTCAGGTTTCTAGTTAT
Organism: Rattus rattus; assembly: GCF_011064425.1. NCBI lineage: Eukaryota > Metazoa > Chordata > Mammalia > Rodentia > Muridae > Rattus > Rattus rattus. The sequence continues at coordinate 59,952,170 of NC_046163.1, read as the reverse complement.
ACTCAATGAAACTTTGCTAAATGTTGATTGTTTAGACACAATTCCAATTTATATTCCTTGTTTCACAACTTAATTGTTTTTAATAACATATTGGATATTTTCCAAGTGTTTTTTTTCAGATGGAGAAAACATCCAGTAGATACTTCTTGGAATTTATTCAAATTCAAACAGAAACTGTGGCCTCTTCCAGAACTATTCTCACACCTCTTGAAAGACGCAGTAAACCTGCCCTGTCAGATTAACAAATGAAAATTTGAATCTCAGATCAGCACCGAATAAAATTTAGTATAGGTACTTAGGACATACTTATATGCAAAGATTATTATTTATTTCTCTGAAATTCAAATTTCATTGAGCAGTTTGCGTTTTATACAGGAACACAATCTGCTCAGAATTTAATGAGAAGGAAATAGAAGCCTTTCTTCAATTCATGACATTTTAAAGACATTATTGATAATAAGAATTGCAAAAACAAGTACACGTTATTGGCTAAGTGGAAGATTTTCAAAGCCTGACTTTAATTCTTGGGTGTTTTCTCCATAAACAGTGATATATTACAAGAATACACCTTCCCGTCGTTTGTCACAAACTGTCACTTACCTCATGAGACTTTCGTTCCTTCTTTCCTTGGAAAATGGCGTCCTGGCAGAGTGGGTGAAAAGGTCCAGGAGCTGGTTGAGTGCAGAGTTCATGAGCTGGCGAATGAGTTCTTGAAACAGGTAGTCGATCAGCTTTAAAAACTTCATGTTCGTTTCTAATAAACATCGATACTGGGGCAGCTTGAAGTGGGTTGTGTCGATTTCAGCCGGTTTTGACTCAAAGTATTCCTTAACGTCTTTCTTTTCCGCGACCTGTGATTCACAAGCAGTTGGGAAGCATGGCGTGGCCCTACGTTCATGCAGACGATCTGCGGTCTAAGGTATCACAGTTAGCCTGGGCGGTACATTAGAAACTACGTTTTATCATCGGCTCTCATCGATATTTACCCCTGTGTTTGGACATCTGACAAGAAGAGCCCGTTATGTCCTGAAGCCAATTTGGAGTTCAGAATCTCAGAAGCAGATCAGTTTAGAAGTCAGACAGGAGTGCGTGGGCAAGCATGTGGCTCATGTACGCACAGAGGTGGCACACAGTTCCTGCAGACATGGTTCACTGTATTCTTGAATTCCCTTTCTAAGATCCGTGTGAAGCTGCACTTCATCTAGCTGTTTCTCCCGAGCTCTCAATCTCATAAACATGCAGACGTTTGTAACTAATCAGGCTACCTTTTATATGTCAGCTCAGGTTACAGAGGAAGCACCTTGAAGTTACAGAGATATTTATAACCTATGCCCTCACAGATACGCATCTACAAATACGTACATACAGATTTTTTTTTTTTTTTTTTTTTTTGCGTTTTGCATCATGCCTGGAAAAGTTTATAGTAAATGTAATACCAGTTGGTCGGTCACTTAAACACCTTTGACCCAGCTGCCGATTTCCAATACTTCCCATTTCTCAGGAATGCGACTTGGAATGCTCACTCAGTGCTCAGTAACGAGACAGATACAAGTGCAGAATTACCTTCAAGGCTGTGCTCTTTATCTCCACAATTGCTTTACTCCTCATCTCCTCAAGCTGCACCACTGCCTGGGTGGTCTGCTGTAACTGCTCCTCACAAAACTTTTCCAGACTGTACGTTCGGGAAGTGTCCACCTAGTTAGATGGCGACAGATGTCATGTGTTTGAAAATGAAAACTCAGTTACAAAGAGTAAGGCTATGATCGCTTCTCACGGCAAGCAGAAGAACACAGCTCATAAATTCTTCTTTATATTCTTTATATTGTTTATGTTTTACATACTATGGTTTTAATGGACTCACGTTTAAAACCTCATAGATAAATGTAACTGAATCTTTGAGTCAGGATCTCAACTATCCCTTCTTAGCTGGCCTAGAACTCACTCTGTTGACCAGGCTGGCCTCAGACTCATAGACATCTGTCTGCTTCTGCCTCCCAAGGGCCAAGAGGAAAGCCATGCACCACACCGTGGTCACCATAACTAAATCTTAGTAAAAGGAAACAAATACATATTATTTAAAGCTACAGCTTAAGCTAAAACAACTAAAATTAATGTGGAGCAGATTGTTAAATTATATTTTCTTAAAATTAAGAAAGTTAATGTATCATCTATGAAACCTGGGATCGCACTAATTCCAAAAATTACCTTTGCTTTTCAGATCTCAGTTACTTGTTAACTTAAAACACGAACATGTTATACAGGATAAACCTGGGTTTGGAAGACAGTTTGCTTCAACAAAGCATGAGGAACCAGGGTAGGGGGTCCCAGCACGCACACACGCACACACAGCCAGTGTGGTGCTGCATATCAGTAACTCTAGTGTTGGAGAAGCATGAGAAAGTCAGGCCCTAGAACTTGCCAGCCAGTCTAGCCAATTAGTGTATGTCAACTTCAGTGAAAGACGTTGCCTCAAAAACTAAGGGGATCAAAAGAGGACATCTGACATCTGTCTTTGATCCACACACACATGCACACATTCCTGCCCTGCCCTCGTCTGGGATGTCATAGAATAGCACAAACACACACAAGCTAAAAATTAAACACCTGTAATACATTACTGAGGCTCTCCCAGGGAGAAATCTCCAGTAACCACACAACTAATTTTGTTGGTAATCCATTCAAGGACATGGTATAAACCACCCTTCTTTCAATATTTTCTTATTTTTCTATGGTGTGTTAATTCCCTTGCCATAACATGTTTCATCAATAGATAGGTAAGACCGTAACGTTAGTTTTTTCAAAAGTCTACGTACTGGCTGGTTTTGTGTGTCAACTTGACACAAGCTGGAGTTATCACAGAGAGAGGAGCCTCCCTTGAGGAAATGCCTCCATGAGACCCAGCTGTAAGGCATTTTCTCAATTAGTGATAAAGGGTTAGAGGGCCAGTGATAGGTGGTGCCATCCCTGGGCTGGTGATCCTGGGTTCTAGAAGAGAGCCAGGAAGCAGCGCTCCTCCATGGCCTCTGCATCAGCGCCTGCCTCCAAGTTCCTGCCCTGTGTGAGTTCCAGTCCTGACTTCCTTTGGTGATAAATAGCAATGCGGAAGTGTAAGCTGAATAAACCCTTTCCTCCCCAACTTGCTTCTTGGTCCTGATGTTTGTGCAGGAATAGAGACCCTGACTAAGAGGTCCACTCCTAAATTCGAAACATCATCTGAAGTCTGTGAACATGGACAAACCATGATCTCTTTCAGTTCTGCCACTTGAAAGTAAGATTTTGGAAGGTTCTTGATGCGCTGAGGAAAGCTCATAGGACCCAAAGTCTCCAGGAAACCTAACGTCCTTTCTTGGTCACTGAGAGCACTGATACCCACTGGCATCTGGGCACAGACATATGGGTTTCCCAGACTGCTTAGCTGTTCCGCTCATTAATTTACCCTTTCTTCTTTCTTTCTGTTCTTCCTCCCTTCATTTTCTCTTATTTTCCTCCTTTTTTTCTTCCTTCTCCTCCTCCTCTTCTTTTTTTGTTTGTTTTTGAGACAGGTCTCACTATGTAGCTCTGGCTGGTCTTGAACTCAGAGACCTATCTGCTTCTGCCTCCCAGGTACTGGGATTAAAGAGATGCGCTACCATACCTGGCCCCCATTCATCATTTAAAAATTTTGTTATTCAGATTATTCATACGACAACCTAAAACAGGCATTTCCTCCTACACGAAAACCATGTAAAGACGTTTCTCCCTCTTCTGTCTCTAAGGTGAACTGAACTTCATACTTTTGAAATATACTCAGCCAGCTGTGGTAGAACAGTCTCATAATCTTAGCATTGGAAAAGCTAAGGCAAGATTATAAATCAGAGGCCAGTCTGGACCGCACTGCAAGTTTTAGGCCATCTGATGTACATAGAAAGATCCTGTCTCATAAAACTAGGAGAAAAAAAGAAGAGGGAAACTTGATACTAATAATATCCTCGATGTAGATATATAAAATGTAGCCCAGTGGTGGCGAGGCGGAGGCAGGGGGGCGGAGGCGAGGGGCGGGGGGGCGGAGGCGGGGGCGGAGGCGGGGCGGGGGCGGGGGGAGGAGGAGGCGGGGGGGGGGGGCAGGGGCGGGGCAGATCTTTGAGTTTAGGTCAGTCTGATCTACAGGCTATATTCCAGGACAGCCAGGGCTACACTGAGAAACCCTGTATCAAAAAACCCAAAAAGTAAACTAAACCAAACAAAAACAAAGTATGTTCTATATATAGGGATTAATTCATCCTCCTGAATTTTCATTTTGCTCAAAGAATATTGAATAATTACTATACAACCTTGATTCTAAACTTACGTCAACCTAAGTATTATGTTAGGTGTTGATATTATTACATGTGTACATTCAATACAAAAACATTTTTGAGATTACTAAATTCATAACTTGTCCAATCCCTTTACATTTCTCCTTGATGTAGAGGACTATGTTACCTGACAGCATCTCCCTACATAGGGGACAGTGGAGTAAAATCTGCTAGAATCCTGTTTAACTTTATATGAAACACTTAAGACTCATAGTTCTATGTGTTTAACCTTTTTCAAAAAAGCTTACAATGAGCTAATTAAGTTGCATCACTGGTAAGCTCATTTTCCCTACAATCTTGAAACAGGAAAGTTCATTTATTAAGCCAAGACCAGTAAACTGCATCTTGTGACGGATCCTCGACATGGAATACCAAGGGATGGGAGATACTAACCACCATGTGTTAGCCACTATTAATTACAAGTGATGTTTCAGAGAAACATGTGACAGTGGCTTCAGTCACTTCTGTTAAAAGATCAGCCAGAATTTCTAAGAAATGTTAACTCCTACAACCGACCACCATCGTTCACCATCTTCTTCACTGCCACTTATCACGCCATCCACAGTGACTCACTTATGGATCTACAGTTGTTTATCCAAAATTGCGTGCGTGTCAGAGCAGGCAGCGACGCGTGTGGGCATGGCCTTTCCAGACTCTGTATCCCTGTACAGACAGGGACTGTGTCTACTCACCTTGATAAGGCAGATGGCGGATGGGTTGTCTTTCTTGTTCTTTTTGAGAGTCAGGGCATCTTCACAGAGTCCTCTCACATAAAGCAAACAAGTTTGGAATAACTCATCAGCAGAGAACAGGTGGTTGTACAGGTATGATCTGAAAGTGTGTGAAGGTGTCCAGACTTAGCTCTCATTCCAAACAATTAGGGCAGGTGGCATCACGCCGCCGGGTCCTGGGAAGTTTGATGTATCGAGCGGTGATGTGGAAGATTAATTATATGTACCACTAACTTGGTAAAATCTTAAGATGTGTTTTTATTTGTTTTATTTTATGTGCATTTGGTGTTTTGCCTGTATGTATGTCTTCGTGAGGGTGTTGGATCCCCTGGAACTGGAGTTACAGAAAAATTGTGAGCCACCATGCGGCTGCTGGGCACTTAATCTGGGTCAAATCTAAATAATTTTCTCCAAGAAACAAGAGGAATGTTGACTGGATAAGGTACAACTTGGATAATAATTCTTGAAAACTCCTATCTGTATCCTACAGTAAGGAAGGGCTTTTTCCTTCTTCTGGATCCTCTTTTTTTATGTATCTTGATCGCAAAGGCAGGACAAACCACAGTCAACGACCTTAGAAATAGCAAGTGCAGAGTGGGAGCAGGAGGAAAGGCAGAATGGACTAGAGAAGGTTCTGTAACAACTGAACCAGTCAGAGCAAAGCTTGCTTCTGTGGAGAGTGGGCCCTTCTGCTGTCCACAGACCTCGTGTGGCGACACAAAGACACACGTCCCTAACAAGGATAGACAGATGACAAATATGTACCTGAAGAGACAGTCGCCATTAGAGGAGTGAAAGATAGAGTCACAGCACTAAGAAAATACTAATTAGAACATGCCGAGATGCTACAACACTCATCAGATGTCTGAAATAAAAACTAGCAACAACACAGATAGTATTGGGGATGCAAAGAAACTGAACTGATGATGAGAATGACAGATAGCACAGCCGCTCTGGAAATTAATTTGTCAACTATTTCAAAAACTAAACACAGGCTGGCAGAATTGCCCACGCTTATAATCCCAGTGCCCCAGGGGCTGAGGCAGGAAGGTGCCAGGTCAGCCCGGATATACAGTAAGTCCCCGTCTCAAACGAATGAATCAACAAACCATAAAACCACTCACATTCAGTGACTATATGATTCAGACTTTTAACCTTGGTGTTTACCCCAGAGAAATGGAAACATACACAAATATTTACGGGAGCTTTCTACAGCAGACAAAACTCTAGAAAATGTGCAAGTGTGCATCAATAGAGAAACACGTTGAACAAAGTCCAGCTCACCCGAATCTAAGAACACCATAGAGCTATCCATTATTGATATAGGATTCTCTCTACATAATATTTGGGGTTTTGGAAACCTCTTTACTGAAGTGTGATGAACAGGGTAAAAACTGATTAGATAGTTGGTAGATAGATAGATAGATAGATAGATAGATAGATAGATAGAGATAGATAGATAGATAGATAGATAAAGTGGATTGATTGATGGATGGGTAGACAGAGATAGATAGATAGATAGATAGATAGATAGATAGATAGATAGATAGATAGATAGATATAAGTGGATTGATGGATTGGTGGATGGATGGGTAGACAGATAGATAGATATAGAGATAGACAGATAGATAGATAGATAGATAGATAGATAGGGAGATGATATAAAAATAAATAATCTGACCCATTTGGAGCGGCGTGTACATCTGAGAACCACCATCACAATACATGTTTTGAGTCTCTGAACTTGCCTTACATTTTTATTACTATTTCTGATAAAAACACTCATTCAAAGACAAGACTATAGAACTGGAGCATGGATCAGTAGTTACCACAGAGTAAGAGAGGCACTGGGCAGCGAAGTGATGGCAGCCATTAAGACAACCATGATAGATGCTGTGGTGAAAGTAATATTCTGTATACTCATTAACATTCCGGCAGTCATGATGTTCCACAATCTTGTGAGCTGTGGAACCCGGGGGAGGGAGGAGCTGGGTAAAGGGCACAGAGGATTTCCCTGTATTGTTTCTTACAACTGCATTTCAAGTCATAATTAGGGCAAAACAAAATGTTTACCAAAGACAAGAAAAATGCTCAGATGCTTGAAATTGCACCAAAGAGGATCAACTGTTATCTATGACTCTTTCATTTCTGTTTGGTGTAAGAAAAACAAAAAACCAAACATGTAAACAAAAAAGAAGGGACCACAGAAACTCAGCAGGAACTCACAGAAGTATGGTCACAGAATGGCAGCCTGTGACATGTTAGAAGCATTTAACTGTCTTCAAGGAAGACAGATAGCTAAAACTGCAGACCTAGGGATAGATCTGAGTGGCAGAGCACTTGATTGCCTAGCATGTACAGGGCTCAACATTCTTCCTGTATAACACACACACATACACACACATACACACACACACACACACACACACACACACACACACACACACACACACACAGAGAGAGAGAGAGAGGTGCACGCGGGCAGAGAGAGACAGAGACAGACAGAGAGACAGACACAGAAAGAGAGACAGAGCAGAGCGAGTGAGAGAGAGAGGGAGAGAGATATTAAATGTATTCAGAATATCGGCATAATGTGACTTCCCAATCTTAATTAAAATTCAAGTGTCTCTAATTCATGCTATACTTGAAATTGCTTTGTTTTTGGAATTTGGATGCATTGTATATTAAGATTTACCTTGTGTGCATTGTATATTATGATTTACCTGCTGGACTCTGTCTTCTGTCTTTTAACATTTAGTTTCCAAGTAATAAAGGCTTTATTTATCCTGAAAAGAAAAAGATACTTCTTGAAGTCTTCCAAGTCATATAATTACATGGAACACATTCGTTAACAGCTAAGTAATGTTTGGAAATCCCTTAGACTATGTTTTGTCTTGCATCACCAAAAACAAATGCTAAGCCATCCAAATTTTCCCCAAACCAACAACAAAGCATAAAGCAAAAGGCAATGTAAGTTCATTACACTTCCTACAGATGCAGAGCTTGTCTGGCTGCAACATCCTAGTATATATTTTTAAAATGAAATGTGTCTTTATACATTAATTATACATATATTATGTATCTGTATATATCATACATATATTACATACTATAATAATATATATAAACACATATACTACATGTTATAAATGTGTATACAAGTCTACATACACACAATTTATACGTTGTGTAAACACGGGGAGGGGAATCCAGCTAGGGAGGGGAGGGGTCAATACAGGAGGAAGAGGGAGGAGGAGAAATAACATCACACTGCTGGACAAAGCCTCAAGGAGTCTTACTGTTTTGCGCTTATCTAAAATTCTACACAATACATTTATGTGTGCATATAATCATAAACTATGAAGTGCATCTTATACATTAATTAGCTCGTGACATGAGGGAGGGATCCAACTAGGAAGGGGTTGGATTATAGATCTATCCATATTAGATTACATATATTATCTATAGATATACAGTAGATTGATAGATGTGGCTGCTTGTATTACAAATGCTAATTATGTTGCCAAAACAGCTGTTTGCAGGAAAGGGTCTGCGACTAGCTTCTGGGACCCTGCCCCAGTTGGTTCTGATTGGTAAATAAAGATGCCAGCAGCCAATAGCTGGAAAGGACAGACAGAGGCGGGATTTTAGGATTTCAATAAGAAGGACGTGAAGAAAAGGTAAAATCATTAGTGGTTATTCACTAATGTTTGACAACACAGGATCATTTTTTTTTTTGTAACATTTATCCAGAAAAGACTAAAAGTTAAAAAAAATGACCTTAAGTGGGTAAAGTTCCTTACTTTAAAATACATTTACGGAACACCCCAGCCCTCTGTAATGCTGCACGCACGCACGCACGCACGCACGCACGCGAGCGCGCGAGCGCCATTCTGGAGGGATCAGAAGCTGTGGTGCAATTGCTCTTACTACACAAACTACCAAGGGCGAGTTTCCTTTGTGTTCCTCTCACCGGAAGTTGTAAAAGATCTTAAACTGCAGTAGTAAATAGAAGTAGTGTCGTTCTGAGAGCCACTGCACAGTGGGTATAAGTTCCACTTCCTCCTTGTTGACTCCTGTTTTAGTGATCTATAATTACAAAGCACAAAAGGTGACTTGACTTCTAGTTTCCAGATGGCTGAAAAGGTCTGTATCCACCCTGTAAAGCCTGACTGCTCAGCCACTTCATCTGTACCCGAATCTGTCTTCCTTCCACACAGCTGCTAGCCGTGGCATTTTCGCCACCTTGTTCTCTTGTGCTTCTACAGAAAGAATGGCCAAAACTTCCTCTCTAGCCAGAGATATTTTTACAAAAAACCTGACACGTTATCTGCCTCCCAATTGTCATGTTTTGTATAAATTCAGACATGGTTACAGATGTAGCTCGAAGCCAGATTGCCTATCTAGCACACATCAAGTCCCAGGTTTGTTCCGATATACTGTTGAGTTGACTTTAGTTTGCCAGTGGGAGGGCAGAAGGAAACAGGTGGCTAGTAAACAATGGCTCACACTTGGTAACTACAGTCTATGGTCACAGTGTTAAGTACACAATGGGAGGGTTTCTACATCTGGGGCAGCTTCTGACCAATACACCAGTGGAAGTATTCCTCGTGGAACTGGAAAGATCAACTCACTGGTAAAGTGCTTGGCACACAATCATGAGGACCTGAGTTCAGTCCCTAGAACCCACCTAAACAAGCTGGACGCAGTGGAACCCCTGGGGAGCTGGAGATGGGAGGATCCCTGGGGCTGGCTGGCTAGCCAGACTACTTAGTTGGTGAGCTCCAGGGCAGGGAAAAACCCTAGCTCTCCATCACAAAAAACAAGCTGGATGACTCCTGAAGAACACACAAGGTTGTCCTCTCCTCTATACACATGCACACACACACACACACACACACACACACATGCATATACACATACATACAGGCATACACACACATGCATACACACATACACTCTCTCATACATACACTCCTACATGTAAAATAAATATTTATTATTTCTATTATGCTAACAAATGCCTGTTTTCTAGTTTTCACTTTAAAGAAAACCATGTAAAATAATAAAATATTTAATAAGTAAAAACTTTCAATTGAATTCTTAAACTTTAATCTGTACCGAAGAAGAAGAAGAAGAAGAAGAAGAAGAAGAAGAAGAAGAAGAAGAAGAAGAAGAAGAAGAACATTATTATTAAGTAATTTTCTCCCAAGCTGTTTCTTAAACATTGATTTCCTAAGTGGACTGAGTTTATCTAAACCACAAGGAGAGAAATCATATTGTTTCATTTACATAAAATTAGACAAATTACATACAACTGTATGTGTACACATACATACATACATACATACATACATACATACATACATACAGAACTTTATGCCACTTGGACTGGCAATGCTCTCTCCATGAGACCTAGAGCATCTAAGAAATCCTCCAGCTTAGACATGAGAAACCACCTCCTTTCCAGCTGTTGGTCAAAAGACTCTCAGAATAAATTGGCTGTTGCCCCTGGTTGCCTCCCAAAAGTGGGAGATGTGTCCCCCTTGCTGAGGACGCAGGACTCAGACGGCTGGAGCTGGGTCTGACTTGGAACCCTGAGGACTGGCTCACAGTGCTGGAAGGTGCTATCCAAGCTGTAAAAGGAGAAAACCATTGAACAGTCTTGCTCGGCTGTGGTGCCTAGGAACCACAACCGCGACCAGCACGGCACAATATCCCTAAGGCTGAAGTAGTGGCACTCATATCTTGGTGACATCATCCAACAGCTCTCCAATACCACACAGGGCCTGTTCAAGAGGAGAGGCTACATGCCGGGTACTGGAAGCCTAGCCAACTGTCTAGGGCTAGTGAGGGCACGAATCGTACAAGAGAAGCTGCTATAGCCACTTGGTTAGGTCAGCACAGTTCCCAGCTGCATTCTAAATACTTCTCCTTATATCCATAGGCAAGCATAGCTCTCACACCACATCTAAGATGTTTCTCTGTGCAGCAGATAGAGAGGGTTACAGAAAACCACAACTGGATAAGATGCAGAGACTGACAGACTGTGGGGTATCCAGCCCCAGTGGATAAAATACATCTACAACACAATGCCTGCACCTAACCTAAGGCTCAGGGAACAGGGCGGAAGAGGGGCTGGGAAGACTATGAGAGACAGAAGACGGGAGTCTGCTGAGAGAACGTGAGTCCTGGGAAGGACAGAGAAGCTACAGGCACAACAGTGCAAAAATATGGCTGCTAAGCAGGACCTGAACAAGGACATCACCGACAGACAAATGACCATGGAAGGGGACTTCTCATCAGGCCACCTCCAGACACCTAACCACCTAGCCACCTCCAGACACCTAACAACCATGGAGTGAGGGAGAGTTGTGGAATAATAAAGAAAAAGAGGTCATGGATTTGAGAGGGAAGTAAGAGGAAACATTGGAGAGCTGGAGGGAAGGACCGTGGAAGGGGGTGGAGGGGCAGAAGGAGGAAATTATAAAATTACATTTTAATTTTAAAGAAGTTTAAAAAATGCTACATTATTAAAAAGTCTCTTAAATTGGTTACTTTTCTGTTCTGTTCCTCTCCTTTTGTTGTCAGGGTCTCCATGTGTACCCCCGGTTGGCCTCACACTCACCACCCTCCCACTTGTCTCCCCACTGTTGGGCTCAGAGGTGTGCAGCCTCACACTTGGCCGGGCCTGGTAACACTTCCAGGTGTAACTCCTAAAGCAGAACCCACGGATTTCACATTACCTTTGAGACAAATGAAGCACTAACCATCCAAAACACTTTGCAGCTTTTCGCTTTGTGGGCAGAGACCGCTTGAAGATCATACTCATTGAACATGCCTCTGGTGTTCTCCAGAGGAAGGCAGTATACGAACTCGCCGTCATCTTTCGAGCATACCTTGGAACGAGAAGAAGCTTACTCTGACACAATTGACTAATTAAATGACTAACCAGACCCAGTGAAAGCAAAGAATTAAAAATAGCAGTAGTATCAGTGGGGAAAATTAACCTCAGATCATGTCTAATTCAATTCGAGAGGGCCAATCTTATGAAAGGGTTAAAGTAGTTCGTTTCTATCCTGGACATACACAGTGATAAGACATTTAGAAATATTTATCCACATCCTTGCTACGAACTTGATGTTAGACCTTGTAGAGGCGCCCTCTCCCACTCTGCATACATCTGGCTTGTCATTTGCACTCATCCTGAGGGGGTAGGTACTCTAACGGCTGTCGGCACATTGCTAAGCAGGTAACACGCAGGAAGTGGTGAGTGCCTTTCCTCTATTGTCTGAACAATGATGTGTCTGGCAACTTTAAACTTAGAGACTGAGCCTTGATGCTTTTCAATATAATTAAGCAGGGGCAGGAGTTAACATTTCTGTAGATCACCTAACCTAAGAAAGGTCGTAGAATCATGAAGTAACAAAGTAGGAACGAGAACCCGAGTGACTTTAAATTTATCCTCGAAGCTTCTCTAACAAGTGATACAGTGTCAGTTTCATTCACTCCGTTCTATTGAGAAATTGTCAATTGCTCATTGAGAAAATGTAAAGTGTAAATTCTAAGGCTTTTTTTTTTTTAGTCCTGAAACATGCACTTTTATCAACAATTTTTTTTTAAATCATACAAAATTGAACTTAATCATCTGAGTAGTTTTGTGGAAAGCACGATTTAATAGTTGCTGATACTCTTAGAAACTGCTGGAACAAGGGCACTGAACTGTTTCCAGTTACTGTGGCATTTAACTTTGGGCTCGGTTTTATGGTCTTCACGTTGTTTTTCTGTCTTGAAGAGTATTTCCATTGTTGTAGCTGTTTGTTTTCTTATTTTGGGTCCAATTATAACCTGTACTAAGAAACCTTCAAAAATAAATTTCAATCCCGAGAGTAGGCGGCAATGGGCGATGAGATAACTAATGCCCACGTGGGCAGAGTGATGAGCCTTAATCTACTTGTCTGCCCGACTACGTCAGTTTTGTTCGGATTCTCTTTCCGAAGGTTACTAGGAACTTGGTGTACATAGAATCCACAGTCTTTTTTGCATACAGATTAAGTATCATTTACTTAGGGACCCAAAGCAGCCATGGAGAGTTAGAACTTTGCTTTGTACTTTCAGATACTATGTCCACCCTCTGCCTGATACTGTATCACCTTCTTTTTCCATTTAATCTTCACGACTCTCTAGTGAAATTCCTGTTATCTCAAGTCCAAGGTCCAAGAGACTATGAAGCTCAGAGAGGAGAGACACTTGCTCAAGACGGCACAGTGAGTGTACAGAGAAGCAAACCCACGTAAATCTGATTTATGAATGTACTTCCAGTCACCTTCTCTGGCTATGAACAACAATCAAAAGACCTTTTGTCATTAGAATAACCGTCTGGAGCAGGGATCGGCAAACCAAACCTGGACTAGGTGTCTGTTTTTATAAATAAAGTTTTATTGGCATACAGTCCTGTCTGTTTGTTGTATACTGTGTACCGATAATCTTGTGCTAGAGGAACAGGGTGAGTGCTTCCTTGCAACGGAGAGTATTTGGGTGTGTGAAGACTCAGGGTTTGGAGCAATGCTTCTTAATTACGTAGCAGTCTCCTGAGTAAACAGATCACTAGTCACACTTTCAGTTATTGGTTCAGTTGGTCTAGAGTGCAGCTGAGAACATGAGTTTCTAATAAGTTTCTTAACCAAGCCCCTTTTATTTCTGTTTTTAAATAACAAAGTGATATACACAGACGACTAGAAGTAGATTCTAATTTAAAGCACATGGTGCATTTTCCTGTGACCCCAGTGAATAAGAGGGAAAGATGAGAGGGACAGATGAAGGACGTATTGGAGACTTAAAACTGTCATGAAATAATTATGATAATCACTTATGTGAAATGAACTATATTGGGGCTCTTTTATATTTGCCAGTGTTTATCGTAACATGTGGTTAATGAGCTTGGGTGTGATATCTGCATGAGTTGCATAAAGGTTAATATCGTTTCAAATTTAATTTTGAATAGTTGAAATGGCACGGAATAGAATTGTACCTTTAGGGTGTGCTTTGGAGCCGTGATCGTAGGGCTGTACTTCAGAGAACGTGGAAATGAGGGGTTTTCCCACTCCAGCTTTTCTCTCAGCCTAATAATGTGTTTTACAGCATCAGTCTCTTTTGGTCCTGGTAGGAAAAAGGTTTTAGAGTTCAGTGTAAGTGCAAGTATAGCCATCATTTACAAATATTTCCATATATAGAAAAATTAAATAGTAATAAAAGTCAACGCAGCAATAAAAGAGGAAACAATTATTTTACTTAAGACATCACAACTTGCACACACATGTGCACATGCACCTGTTTACACACACGCACACACCCACACAAGCACATACATGCATACAGCACAAACACAGACAACAAGGAAGGTGGTAAATAACCGTATGTAAACATGAAATTCTTGCTAGTGGCAGATATCCTGGATCTTTAGGGACAATGTATACGAATATCTGCACGTACTTATCACTTATTTTGTTTGAAATGTATTCCAAAACTGAAATTTGTGGATAATAATTGTAAGATATGGGTAATGTCAAGAAAGGCAGGCAGGCAGGCAGGCAGGCAGGCAGGCAGGCAGGCAGACGGACAGACAAGGCAGCGCAAAAGGTTTAGTTACATAATCACAGATCATAAGCCATAGGAAGCATTGGATCAGGACCCAGTCAAAAGCCTTTTCTTTTTTAAGGTCTAACAGGACTGGAAACAATAGCATCGTATGAAAAGAGGAAGTATCATGGGTTGGAGACACCCTTCGCAAGGACGGCCACTTGCTCTGTGTATTCTTGCAAAAGCCATATTTCTTGATCTTGATTTCATGCTTCTATTTCCCTGCTATGCAGACTGTACCTTAAGCCTCATTTTATTACCCCCCCATTTTAAAATTAAGTTTCAAAGTATATGTTATGTATCCAGAGGGGCAAATGTGATTATTCAGTACATGTGTGTGGTGTATCAGATATGTCATTACCATGGCCAGACCACGCTCCATCAGTGGTTGTTGTGGTTTGCCTTGGAGTTCTCTCTGAATTTGTGGAATAAAGGCAAGAGTGCTAGATTTGGGCAGAGGGAGGAGTCAGGAGCGAGAGGGGGATTAGATTCAGAGAATAGGTTGAGAGAGGACAGTTGGGGACAGTTGAGCCAGTGGAACCTGAGCAGGAGGGGAAAGGATGGAACAATGGAGAGAAGAGTGAGGGAGGAGAAATGAAGATAGGTGGAAAAGGGGACAGTTTAGAGACACAATGGGGAGCTGAGAAGAGTTAGAGGAGACAGGAGATGGAGAGAGGGGAGAGTAAGTAAGAAATGAAGATAGGTGGAAAAGGGGACAGTTTAGAGACACGATGGGGAGCTGAGAAGAGTTAGAGGAGACAGGAGATGGAGAGAGGGGAGAGTAAGTAAGAAATGAAGATAGGTGGAAAAGGGGACAGTTTAGAGACACGATGGGGAGCTGAGAAGAGTTAGAGGAGACAGGAGATGGAGAGAGGGGAGAAGCTAGGAGTCGTAGGAAAAGGAGAAACTAAAGCATGGAAGAGTTGATATATTTGGGAGAGTGAGTAAAGAAAAGATGGAAAGAGGAGAGAAGTGAGGAGTCGATGTGGGAGAAGGAGAAGCTGGAGACCTGGCAAATAAAAGGTGCAAGGGATGGATGGTACTGGGCTTTGTATGTTTAAGTGGGCAATTATATCCTACCAATTGGGTCTAAGATTATTGTGTGGTGTGTTCTTTTATGTAAGAGTCTGAGTGTAAGAAAGTGTGTGGCTGGGCTGTGTTTCCGCCAAGATATCCAGCAGATATCTGGGGCACTGAGGTGTAGGACCCAAGCAGGGTAAAAGACCAAACTTTACCGTTTTACTTTTTATATTTTTACAACAACAAGTGGTCACTCCTCTGTGTTGTCTTCACCACGGCTGTGGGGGTTTACACGCTCATCAGCAGAACAGGGCCTTCCCGCCCATCCTTACCAGTTTTGTAACGTTTCCCACAGTTCTCACTGGTGTGATGTCTCTCACTGTGTTTCTTATTTAAATTTCCCTGACAATTCCCACACACGTGGAAGAGTTTCCACACACGTGTTTGCATTTTAGACCTTATCTTGTGACTTTCAGACACCCTTCCCGTTTACCGACTCGGGGTTAACTTGAGGGGTTTTGTTTCTTATGCATTCTGGAAATTGGTCCTCTGTCTGGTCAATGGTTTGAAACTTGTTTCTCCCATGCTGTGAATTGGCTCTTCTCTCCAGTGACTGCCATGCAGACATTTCTTACTAAGCAATAGAACAGGTCACCGGAGCTTTTGAGAAGCACATGAGGCATGCCAATGGCGACAGTGATCCTAATATATCATTCTGCATCCCAGGTCCTCCAGAAGTCATGCATGTCAGCTGAACAAACCCATCTCGTTGTGGAGAAGTGAAATCTGTGCTATTTTATAAAACAGCCCCAGAAATCTTCTCTGTTTCCTCAAAACCAGCAAAGGGGGTGGGGTGGGGTGGCTAGAACAAGTCTGCTCGCAAGATGGCCTCTGATGCTATGAGCTGTCCCCCCACAGGGAGAAGATGACCTATCACCTGTAACACATTCTACTGAACAGCAGAAGTCACAGGGTCCCCGGGGCACTCAAAGGAGGCTGAATACTCCACAGATGAGGGTGTTCTGCTGAGATATGGAAAACCTGAATGTCCCTGTGTGGATAAGGGGTTCTGATGACAATTGGATGACAAATCCATCTCTGGACTCTGGCATTCTAGTAAGAAACAGGAAAGTTTCCTTTATAAAGTTTATGATATTAAAATAATGATTTCAAATAAAAAGAAAGTATCAAAAATGCTAGCGAGGGAAAAAAAAAAACGTGCTTAACTATTTGGACATTTAATCTTTGCATTTAATCTTTGGGCCAGGTGTGGGAGTGAAGACCTAGAATTCCAGAGACTGAGGCAAGGGAATCTCAATTTCAAAGCCAGCCTGAGTGACACAGTGAGTCTCTGTTTAAGACAACTAGAGGCTGACAATATAGCTAGGTGGTAGAGCACTTGCCTAGCATGTGCATGGCCCTGAGATACACACATACAGGAACACATACACCATACACACACACACACATACACACACACACACACCACACATACACCACACATACACATATACCATACACACACACATACACTACACATAAACACATACACCTATATCCCCATCCCCATACCGCCATGAAACTCCACCTCTCCCCAACCCTGCCCCCCACCCCACACAGACTCCCGCCACACATACACACCCCACACATGTTTTACTAGAAGCATAAAACAAAGCTATAATTTGTCTTACATGGAGTTTTAAAATTATAGTCAGAGAATATCTTTAGTAAGAACATAATCCCTAAATACTTTGTCAATTTTAGCGATACTGTAAGTTTCAAAAATAATTGAAAATGTAGCAATTTTTTTTTTATGGCACGAAACCTGCAAAACTCAGTAAGACTTTTTCTTTTACATAAAGTCTGTCCAACGTAAGCAGCAAAACCATGGAAACCGTGGCACTGTGTGCCATCTCCTACAAGCTGAAACAGGACTGCAGCATACCTGTCCTGTCGTACAGCGTGACTTGGGGCCATTTCCTTCTTACACGGGCGGTCTTCTCCGGCTTTTCTTTTGTCTTTATATCAGGGAGAAACGGTTTTGAACCCACTACGCACTGCCGACTGAACTTTTGTTCAAGGTAATCTGCGAGGGAAAGCATTATGAACTGAGTATCTACTGTGAGCTGTGGTAACACCATAGCGACTTCACACACCAAACAATAGCGTCAGCCATCAGACCAGGTGCTAGGAGCTCGTGCTGAGTCAACGGTCCGGGCTCACAGAAATGAGTGCTAGTCCTCTGGCTGCTATCCTTCACAAGCTACATGCCTTCAGTTTTCCAACCCTTACGTTCCTACGCAGCTCGCTTTCCTGCCTTCTTTCTCTTGAGGAGAAGAGCAAAAAAGATCAAACCCAGACAGTCTGCCCAGAGAATGGCCGGAACTCTGGCACTCAGATCCCTTCAGGGGATCACCTACGGATCCTCGAGCAGAGGCAGCATCCGTTAGAGGAATGGCCTAAGTATTGATTGGCTTGTTGAAGTGACAGACAAGAATAGCAATGTTCAGAGTCTGGTCTAGGTCAGACAGGAAGGGACCACAAATTTTGAGACTGAAAACACCCGAGAAATGATGTAGAAAGCAGAGAAAAATATCATCTAAGAAACTAAAGAGGGCTGGGGAGGGCTAGGGAAACAGATCAGCTGGTGGGGCGCTTGCTGTTGAAGTGTGAGGAGCTGAGCTCGTCCTCCAGGACCCCTGAGAGAAGAGTGGTGTATGAGTTAACACTTGTAATCCTCTGAGGAAGAGGAGACAGGAGGATCCCTGGGGACTGCCCACTCGGCCACGCCTACTTAGCCAGAGCCAGGTCAGTCAAAGAGACCCTGTCTCACACATCAAGGTAGGTAGCATCTGAGGAATGACGCCGAATGTGGCCTTTTGGTCTTTTATGTATGTGTTCTCATTGCACATAGACCCCACACCATATGGGCACGTGGGAATGGGGACAAGGGCACACACACACACACACACACACACACACACACACACAATGAAGCTATCAGAAGAAAAAAATTCTGTAGAATGGTGGAGTGAAACGGATAGTTCTATTTTTCAATAATTTCTGAGGATTTAGCCAGGAGGAAGCACCCCGTGACCTTGGAAGATTCTTGCCAGTAGAGTGGAGGAGGACGGAGCAGGTGGGGAGTGGATCACAGGCAGGGAGAGGCAGAAAACCCAGCTTACTCTGCCAAGGGTAATGACCCTGTAGTGGTGACTGCTGGAAGGGCGCCCGGGCCTCCGGGTGCTGCTGTTTCGGGTTTTAAAGAAGGCACGTAGCACATCCATGTCCTGAGAGGACTGCGAGGGGGGAAGAGGCGTGGGAGAAGGGGCCTGATGGACTGCCTGGTTCTGGGGACACAGCAGGGAGGAACTCTACACTGTCCCGATCTGGAGTCAATGCTGCAGACACCTGAGATTATAAAGTGGGGACATAAAAGGGCTACACAGAGAGAACCTGGTGGTTAAAACCTGATGTAGTGGATAGGGTGGTATTTGAACGAAGACAGAGGAAGACTTAGAAAGGGAGGTGTGTGGAGGAGCAATTAGAACACCAGTAGTTATGGATGTGTGTGTGTGTGTTATGTTTGTGTGTGTGTGTCTGTGTGTGTTTGTCTGTGTGTGTGTGTGTCTGTGTGTGTGTGTCTGTGTGTGTGTTATGTCTGTGTGTTTGTCTGTGTGTGTGTGTGTGTGTGTCTGTGTGTGTGTGTGTGTGTGTTGTGTGTGTGTGTTATGTGTTTGTTTTTGTGTGTTTGTGTGTGTTTGTGTGTGTTTGTGTGTATGTGTTCATGTGTGTTGTGTGTGTGTGTTGTGTGTGTCTGTGTGTGTTTGTGTGTGTGTGTGTGTGTGTGTTTGTGTGTGTTTGTGTTGTGTGTTTATACGTTCTCTGTGTGTGTGTGTGTTATGTCTGTGTATTTGTCTGTGTGTGTCTGTGTGTGTGTTATGTCTGTGTGTTTGTCTGTGTGTGTCTGTGTGTGTGTTATGTCTGTGTGTTTGTCTGTGTGTGTCTGTGTGTTATGTCTGTGTGTTTGTCTGTGTGTTTGTCTGTGTGTGTGTGTGTGGGTGTAGTGTGTAGTGTGTGCGTGCGCGTTTGTGTGATAAGACAGCCAGAAAGCCAGTGAAGACTTAAGAAACCATGGATGCACTGTAAGCTCGTGGTAATTGCACTATAAAGGCGGTAGAGGCATTAAGCATCTTGGTACCGGTGGCATGCCTGTAATTTTATCATGATCTGTATCAGTATTAGATCATGCCCGTCTTAAAGAAGCATTGGTTGGAGGCATTTCCACCTGCTGCAGAATTGGTTGGACATCAAAGCTGCCATTTTGAAAGAAAGCACTAGAGCTAAACAACAGAAACACCATGCCTGGGTAGTAATCTTGGTCATCTGCTCCTTCTGATATCAGGGACCCGAAGGATGTCTTCGCCGTAGCCTTAGCTAGTCTGTTCGGAGATGAGCCGCAATCTTTCCAACGGTCTTTATATAGTGAATGTCTAAGGTGACAAGAGAAAAGTAATTGTAAGAAAACCAACGGCTACACTCAGGACCTCAAGCTTCACGGCTATAACTAATGCAGACTTGCTTACTGCAGGGCACGGCTAACACTATAAAAGTTAGTCTCTCCTCTTCCTCACAGTAATCCTTGCACACTGTGTTTTGCTCGCTCTCTGTAAAGCAAACACTTACATAGAAATAATAATAATAGTATGCTAAATAACCTGACGGGTTTTAGCCTAAAATAGTAAACATTTTGAAAGTTTAAAGCCTGACTTCATTTCTCAAGATGAAGGAATTAAGTTTGTCAACTCCTGCCATCACGTTAGTAACAGGCAGAAGAAGTTACCTGAAATTCTAGACTCCTATCTAGCCTTCCTTCATGAGGAGAACAGCCAACAGTCCATCCGTATTGGTTGTAAATGTTGGGAAAGACTTCATAGCCACACAGAATCAAACCCAGTGACTACAACTGATATTCCATAGACACGAACTCATAAGGCAGAAGTTTTGTAAAGCCTTAAATGTATTTCTCGAGTCAGGGGAGGGGAGGATACTGCTACATTAACCAAAAACAATATCATAAGAAAGAAAAAACAAACCACAAGCTCGCCTCTGTGGACTTCTTTCTGGAGACATCATTAGGCGTTTTTACAGCTCTTCCCTCAGAGCACTTTGTGGGTGTCATTTTGTTACAAGCATCTTTAAATGTTTCCTGTTTGTGGGAGTGTCTATCTGTAACCTTTGTTCTTGTGACTTCTGAACTTTAGACAGTAATCCTTAGTCACTTTATATGTTAACTTGACCTTTCACATTTTAAATGTTTTAATAAAAGTTCTTAGCTTTAATAGTATTGACCTATCTTGGCCTTTATGGTTTGTGTTACAAATTTTTAAGAAATCTGTCTTTATCTGAATTCTTATATGTTTTCCTAACACTTACAAAGCATTGCCTTTCGGGCTTTTAATTCATGCCTTAGTTCTTAAATCTTTAGTTTGAAAGGGTAGTTTAAGGGGCAGACCCAAATCCTACCCACCTACCCCGGCCACAGGAAACCACAACTGTCACAACACAGGTAGCTAACACCTCCACCCTTCCCTCCTGAGATGATTTTTGGGTTTTACTTTCAGAGGAGTGTCTTGAAATGGTTACTTTCTAATTGAGGGTCTTCCTAGTTAACTTGTTACTGACTTACAATGGAAACAGCATGTAAATAGCATGTCTATTAACGTTTTAAAGCTGTGTTAAAATGATTCCATGACTTTCTGCACTCATCTGTTAATTGTTCCCCATAATGTGGTAGAGAATTTGTATCCTGCAGTTGCTGGGGGCAACAGCTGACTGTTTCTGTGTCTGCTTTAAAATCAGGGTGATAATTTGGCATTATCATTAACTTTGATGCCTGATCTGTCAAGTAATGAGAGTGACTTATTAAAATGGTTGATTGTCCCCTTACTTTGTCATTTTTGCTTCAAATTGACCTATTTAAACTTGGAACTGTTCTTGCCCACAATGAGACCTGAGGCTGGGACTGGGGGGTTGATATGGAGTATTGCTATACAAGCCAGGCTGGCTCCCTGCTGCCCTAGGGCCACTTTCCTGGATTCTTACATGTTGGTGGGCCTCTCAGTCTGTTCTCTTTGCTTCCCCTTCACAGCAATACTGTCTGTTCTTCCCCTTCCGTCCCTAACCCTTGCAATCTAAAAGTCTCGCCTCGTCTCCCTGCCCAGCCATTGGCTATATGGCAATTCTTTATTAACAGTCAAAGCCAGCAGTGGTTAGGGACTCTCAGCATCTGAAAGATTAAGATGAAGCAATAGAACCATTTCCCAACATGCACCACTGTGCCGGGCTTCCAAGTGAACATTTTAACTGTAAAGTTACAGCGTCTTCATCTGCGTGGTTTTCCTTTAAGAACTTGTCTGGGCAGATTGTATTTTCCTTTGAGGATACAATAATGCCTTTGCCTTACATTTTTCCATCCTTCTCTTCCTCATCTGTTGGTTTTCCCTGACACTTCTCAGGGTGCATTTTACCGGTATCCAGTTAGACATTTTCAAAAGTTATTTTAAACTATTTTCCCTTCAGATCTCACACATCTTTGCCTTTTACTAAGAATTTAGTTATTTTTTCTTTAGTTATTAGAAACATACTTCAGGCGTATGTATGTCATTTTATTTTGTTAACTATGCACCGCCCCATTCCCTCTCATTTTCCATCTATTTTGGCTGTCCTTCTGATAGTATGTTTTTATTTTATTTGGTTATTTAGATCCCCATGGCTCTGCCTCCTGAGGGCTGAGGTTAAAGGTATGCAACGCCGTGCCCAGTTTAATGTCATGCTTTTAATTCCCAAGAGCCATTTCTTCTTCTGTAATTGCTCTGAACTGTTAATTTCTAAAGGTTGACTCTTTTCCACTTCTCTGGCTGTCTCGAGAGAGCTCCGAGGTTGTTGCTGGTCTTTGATGTTCACGGTGTCTGTTTCTCCTGTGCTTCTTGGATTTGTTTCCATTTCCCTCGTGTTATGAAGCCACACGCTGCTTATCTTTAGTGACGTAATGACTTGGGAGTGGACTGAGCAGACAACAAGATGGGATGAGGGTAAGGTCAGCACAAGATGGCTCACTCCAGAACCACGCCCTGAGAGACCAAGGTTACCAAGTCCAGATCCCTCCATAAGTCTTCACGACATTTCACAGTTAGCTTTGAGGTTAGGGTACGAGCTAATGGATTTCATTGTGCTGTTTTCATACATTTGTGTATCATACATACATACATACATACATACATCATCATACCTTGGTCTCGCTTCCCCCACTGTCCTCCCCACTCATGACCTTTAAGGTTGTTTGTTTGTTTCTTTGTTTGTTTGTTTAAGGTGGAGACTCATGTAGCCGAGACTGGACTTGAGCTCAACACACAACCTAAAAGAGTCTTGAAGTTCTGATCCTTCTGCCTCTATTTCCAGAGCATTCGAACGAATGGGCATCACGTGCCACCATGTGAAGTTAACGCAGTGCTGGACGCCGGGCCTAGGGTTTCATGCACGGTATGCAAGCACTCGATGACCTGAGCTACAACCCCACCATGGATTTATATTATTGAAATTTATATTATTGAAGCTATATATTATTATATATTATTGAAATTTTATTAGGCGGGAAAACCCCTCAATGTTATTGATTTTTTACCTTCTTCTTGAGCTGCGTTCCTTCTCGTTCACATCTGGCTTCTGAACTGGCAGGTCAACGGGTATAAAGGACTCCATCTAGTTTCCGTGTGAGACTCTGAAGTGACGGACTCTAAAACACAGAATTAGGCTGTGTTACTGATGGAAGACACATTGATAACTGTTAGTGTTTACACTCAAGGCTGTGATATAGTTGCCCACTTCCAGGAAGCGTAACATAATAGCAACATTTCTCCAATACAGCCCCGTGTCCAGACGCGCACTAAACGGTGACCGTCGGTGAAAAATCTCCAGATTCAGTGCATACATCTGAGACCACACCTCCTTTCTTACACTGATGGGTTTATTTACACCCAAGCTTTAGTTCTCAACGCATTTGTGCTATACAATATATAGCATGTTATGTACTGTAACACTTGCTTCCTTTCCGAAGACCATCGAAGAGAACTTAGGAAAATCAACACAACGGTGACTATAGAAACAACTTCAGAACATATGAAAGACCAAAAGGCCACTTCCAGATACTACCATCCACCCAAAGATAGCACAGAAACAAAAAGGCTGTGTGGGGAATATGAATCTTGTGCTCAGTGTGCAGAGTTCAGAAAAAAAAAACCCATGTGCTTAGCTTGTGTCATGCACACACACATGTGCACACACACAAGTGCACACACATACATACACACATGTACATGTACACACACACACACACATGATGAAGGGAAGGAGCAGAGAGGGAAGCCTGATAGGTCACAGAAAGGGATGATGCACAGAAACATCTAGTAGCTAAAGTCAAGGATTTGAGCCTAGAAATCACTGAAAGGTAGAAGAGGCCTTAGTTAACACGAAGCTATGCTTCTGACGAGTCAAGACAACCCAAGGGAAGTCCAAGCCGGAACGGAAATGCTGGAGATGCCAACGCCGAGCATGAGGCTGACATCGATGGTGGCAAGACCCCACAGTCGGTGTGGTGACACACAAAACGTTCAGTTGAGACCTAAGAAGTAAGTATCAGAATTCACCACCGAAGGGCCATTCTCTGCAGCCAAGAGCTGAAGGAGGCAATGTCGGGGCCACACCTGGAAATGGCAAAGAGACAAAACAGATAGAGAAACAGACAAAGAAAACCAAAATAGACAAAGAGACTGGGTCAAAATCACCCCGAACCTAAGCCCTCTACGTCTGCGACAGAGCAGAAGTCACTATGCTTTCCAGAAACAAGCCAAAGGAAACATGTTCCACTTTGTGGGCAAAAAGACAAAAGTGAGTAAGTTGTTTAGATACTCAAATAAGAAGACATTTCTGTAAATGTCTTATTGATAAAAATATAATAAGTGATAAGGATTGAGGGCTTTTTTGTTTGTTTGTTTTTTCTTTTTCTTTTTTTTCGGAGCTGGGGACTTGTTTGGTTTTTATTGTTGGTGTTTTTGTTTTTGTTTTGTTTTGTTTGTTTGTTTGAGATGGGGCTTCACTATATAGTCCTGGCTGGCCTCGAACTCACAGAAATCTGCTTGCCTCTGCCGGGGTTAATAGCATGCAACAACATTCCTAACTTCTTTTATTATTTTACAGTATGTTTTACACTACTCTGCTAATCTAAAGGGGGTAGCATTTCACTTCACTGGGATTCAAACTAGTGACATCAGTCACCAAATGAGCTGCAAAATATTCACTGTCACTCTGTAGAGTGCCATACAAACACAGGTGCAAGGGAGAGCCTGCCTGTGAGCTATCACCGGCCAAACCCCTGTGGGCTATCATTTGCCAACCCCTTTAAGAGACTAGTGTGCCCCTCCCAACGGCTTTGACTTTGGAGTGACATCTATTTATGCTCTAATTAGAATTACTAAATATTTAATAAGCAAAGGACTAAGTGTTACTTAGTCTTAGCATTAATTAAAGTGTAAAGCGATATTTTCCCTTGCCTTTTGATCAGACAAGTATAAACCTTATCAAGGAAACCTCACACATCTCCATGGCAACATTTACATCATTTAAATGTCAGAACATTTCCTCTGGGAAAAACAGCTTAAGAATTTTATACAAAGCCAAATTTTCATTTAAGCAATATTATAACATTTTCAAACAATTAAAGCTCAAGAAAGATTTTTCATCTATGAGTCTTTCTTGTAAAAAATACGACTATGTATGTATGGTCCTATTGGAATGTCCTGTAGACCTACGTGTTGGATGTTTTCTTGACGGCTAATTGATGCAATCGGGCTCCAAGGGGATGAAGGAGAACAGTGACCACTGTTAGCAGAGCCATTGCTGGGCAGATGGACCAGCGCTGTATAAGACAGGAAGATGAACAAGTCCCGAGGGGCAAGGCAGGGTTTCTCCATGGTCCCTGTTCTGTTCCTGCTTGCAAGTTCCTGCCTTGGTGTCTCTCCATCAGGGACTATAATGTATAAGCCCAACAAACGCTTTCCTTCCCCAAGTTACTTTCGGTAGGTGTTGAATTACAGCAACAGAGACGCAAACTAAAACAAAGAAGCAGATGCATGATCACGTCAAACAGCAGCAAGGTTTTGCTAAGAGCGACAAACATCACTTATTTATGACTGGAAAAAAAAAAAAAGCAAGCTTTAAAGTCTCATCGTCTGGGAATGGTTTGCCGCGGCCTGGTTGATCAGTAGCAACTAGGAAAATTCTGCTCTGAGGAAGACAGGGCTCTGGGACACTTGCGAGAGAGGTCCCAAGGACCCAGGCAGGGCAGAGGCCCAGGTCAGATGCTGTTTACCTCGTTTATCTGGTATGCTGTGGCGGTCAAGGTCTCCTCCTCCTCCTCCTCCCCCTCCCCCTCTTCCTCTTCCTGCCTCAGCACTGCATACTCCAGGAGCATCCACAGGCACAGGGTTTAGAGACTACAGCTCCAGCCCCATCTTAGTAACGGTCAAGCGCCTCGTGCCTCAGGGAGCCTGGGTTTAAGCAGCCGTAGGCCTGGAGGCTGCTCATGCAGCGGTTGCTAAGGGCAGGAGCTGGGGGCAAACGTGGGACGGAGTGGGTACCGGAAGTTCCCAAGTCTACTCCACTGTACTGCTCCGCGCAGATCAGACCGCCCCCCAGCAGCCCCGCCTGCAACCTGCCAGGGCAGGGCCCAAGGGAGAGATACCTATGGGTGAGAAGAATGGGATCTGAGAGTTTGAAAGAGGGCTCGTTTCATTTATGGTTTTCACAGACTGGGCATATGATGTAGTGTTATTGTCAAGTCTCGTGTCCACATGTATAAATCCCGATTGGCTAAGAGGATTACATATGTGAACGTCAGCCTAGGCTACATTAGTGAGACCCTATCTCAAAGAAAACAGAACGACATTGAAAGATTAAGTGGATCCAAGAGGTATGGAAATTCCAAAGAAATTACACATACATGGGAATACTCATCTTCAAGTCTTACACAATTTTATTGATGTCCTATATTTTACCCATTCAACTACTGAGGACTTACGATGCATGCCAGAGGTGGCTCTGGTCACTCGAAATGCATGGGTTCCTCTCTTGTTTGTTGGTCAGGACAAAGGCAGAGAAACAACAGAGACATGTGTTGGGACTAATTGTGTGTGTGTGTATATGTGTGTGTGTGTGTGTGTAGATAATAAGCTTTCAATTTTTAATATTCATAGGGCTGAGGACATGATCATTCCAATATGTCACAATAAAATTTGACTTGTTTTTTGAAAAGCTATTTGGTAAGAGGGTTTCGAAGTAGGAGGTAAGGGAACATTACTTTCAAAGGGAAAAAAATTAAAATGTTATATGTAAATAATCATATTGAGTTTAATAGAGCTAGCCAGGAAGCTGAAAGAAATCTGGTTTAATAAAATAACAGATTATGTTTTAGCAGAAGAGGAAAGATAGACAGTACAACAACAGCAACAACAACAACAGCAACAACAACAACAAAGATGGCTTAGGAAGAGTTCCTGAGGCCAGGTTTCCTTCCAGCCATCATTGCCTGAGCAAATCATACTTTCGTTTGCCACAGTCATGGAATTCAATCTCCACCCTCCCCTCTCCCTCACTTCCTGTCCCAGTTCCAACTGGTACAACTCTGCGGATCTGTGCACAGGCTGTGTTTAGTCTACCACTTCTCTCTGTCTTCAATCTCTGTGGTGGTCGGCAAAGCGGTGGGTTTTGAACTTAGACACAGAACTTCTGAGTGTGAGCTATAGTCTCAGCCCCGTATGAGTACTGAAGCTTTTGAAGGTTCCTATCATGGATTTGTATCTTCCTATACGCCCTTACTAATGGCGTGAAGATTTACTGTTACTAAGCCTCACTACTAAATATCTCTGTATCCACTTTACGGGGGAAAGACACACCCTCAGTCATCTAAACCTCCAGTCTAGAGTTGTACACAAGGGCTAAAATCTATACAGACGCTGCCTTAGTGACTGTCAACTTGATACAACCAAAAGTCATCTGGAAAGACAGAAGCTCGAGAAGAATGGTCTCCATCAGACTGACCTGTGACAATGTCTATGAGACATTGTTCTGATTGATAATTGGTGTGGGAGGGCCCAGCACTGTGGGTGGCACTATCCCTAGGCAAGCAGGCCAGTGAAAACTAACCAGGACACAGCCTGGTGAAAATGTTCAGCTGCTCACCACACATGGTTCCAGTTAAGGTCAAACGAGACAGAGCTGGGGCCTCTCATTTCGGCTCTTAGATAGTGACCAATAAGTAACCTGCTTGTGGTATAGGTAGAACAATTTTCCTTAAATTTATAGCCTTGGAAGGGGGCAGTTTCTCAGTCTTGAGTGGCCTGAGATCCTAGTGCTAAACTACTTGAGAGGATTCCGAAGTTCAAGAATGCGATGATGTGCTTAGGGGGAAATGTGGTGTTGGGCACGTTTTGCCCAAGCATGCGTTCCAGCACTGGTGGCAGTGAGTTCAAGGATAATAAGTCAAACAGATAGGAAAAGTGTATTTAAGCAGAAACATGCATAAAGCAAGTATGTATTGATCAGGTCATTCAAATGTGTTCCCGTGGGAACCTAATCACGTGTATTCACCATCCCTGATCCAGTGTGTGCTCTGACTTGACAACTTCCTGTCCAGAAATAGCAAGAACCAACTATCTACAGAGTCAAACCTGTGGGATGGAGTTTCCTCTGTTCTCTGCAAATATTAGGACCTGAAGGGTCATAAGTCAGCCTTTCCCAGTTCTTCACTCTTAAAACATTGCAGGGAGACCTAGCAGAATTATCAGGTGGCCGACTGACAAAATATTTTATGATAAAACATGACTTGGGTTTTTCATACGGCTTAGAGGCTTAAACGATCAGTACAACAACCCTTTTTGTTTTTTCCTGTTGTGTCTATGCGAACGTAGTTTTCATCCTTTTTATCTATAAAATGAGAACTAGGAAAATCACTGATGAACCCTTCCTCAGTCTATAAGGCCTATAAGTGATCCAGAAAATCACTTATAAAGTGAAAGTCTGTAAGTCTCAAGTCGTGTTGGATTCCAATCTCTTGGGTAATTTGTGCACGCTTTCTTTGATAAGAGAGATATTAGGTCAACCAATAAATGCATGATAAGACAATAGATTAAGATGAAACTCTTAGAGACTCTGGCATGGAAGAGAAAGAAATGATATAAACTTCCCATAGTTGAAGAAAGGCTTGTCCTCAACATTTTAAAATCAATAGTATGGTGGCCGTATTACATTATATGGTGCTCAGACTCCTATTAAACTCATTTAAAACGCGGGAGTCCCCAACTCAGTGTCTGAACTCATTAACTGTAGAGTGCAGAAGCGACAAGCGTTAACTAGAAGCTGCACAGTGTAGAAAAGATGGCTCAGTGGTTAAGAGCACTCACTGCTCTTGCAGAGGACCTGGGTTCAGGTCCCAGCAACCACATTGGCAGCTGGCGACCATCTTTAACTCCAGTTCTAGGAGATCTGATGCCCCCTCCTGGCTTCTACAGGCATTAGCGCTTATATGCGGGGGAAAAATATGTTGAATAAATATTTAAAATGATAAGTAAGTTAGGCCATGGTGGCACACACCTTTAAACCCAGCACTCAGGAGGCAGAGGCAGGCAGACCTCTGTGAGTTCGAGGACAGCCGGGTCTGCAGGGTGAGTTTCAGGACAGCCAGGGTTACACAGAGATACCCTGTCTTGAAAAACCAGATATAAAATAAATTAAATAAATAATGTTTAAAAATGTATTAAGGGATAAATAAGTTTTCTGACTATTTATAAGTACTTAAGAAAGTTGAAAAATTGTTGGTTCCTTTATTTCTCAGGCTTTGGCAATGGCATCAAGCAATCATGACTTGTTCTTGTGCAGCTAGCTTGGCCTCCCTTCTGTTTGTGCCACCCATGACCCTAGGAGGCTTACTCTACAGGAAATGCCAATAGCGTCACATACCTGTATCTAACGGAAGTAGAGACCCATGGTCTGAGGAATGGCTTGTGGTCCCTTCAGTCATTTCAGCCAAGCACACGATACCCGCGCGCACTCGCGCACTCGCGCGCACGCACGCACGCACGCATGCGCACACACTATACACTTCTCACACAGAGTCTCGGTCTGCTTGGGCTACTGTGACACGCAATGGGGGGGGGTGTTAAACAACAGGCATTTATTTCTTACAGCTCTTTAGGCTTGGAAATCCTAGATCAAGTTGCTAGTGACTTTTGTGTCTGGTAAGGGTCACTTCACTGCGTATAGATGGTCACCTTTGTAGCTGGACTTCAATGGCCTTTCCTCCCCGAACATCAAAATAAAGCTCTAATCTCTCCTCTCTGTTTTGTCTGCTGCTGAGGTTTTGATAGAAAAAGCTGACCTCGACATCTTCGACTTATCTAGTCAAAGACAACCTTGACCTTGAGCCGCTCCTGCTCCTACCTCTCTCCCAGCGCGGTGCTGGGTATCTGCTATTTAAGCAGTACTTGGGATTCAACACACAGCTTCACACAGACTAGGCAAGAACTCCCCAAGCTAAGCTATGTCCACACCTTTCTCTTCTTACAGGCTACTGATCTCATCATGGGAGCTCAACCTTTAGTATCATTCAAGCCTAAGGTTCCCCAAGGTCCTCAATTCCTAATACCATGGTGTTGGGGGGCAGGGTTTCAGCACATGACTTTTTTTTTTTTTTAAAGGATGGTGGGATTCCTGTGCTATTCAGGCTGGCCTTGAACGCCTGAGCCCCAACGATCCCATCGATTTAGCCTTTGCGGCCCTCACTGAACTGGTTTATCAGTCTGCTAACTCTTTCGCATATTTTTGTGGTGAATCTCCCCCCTACCCGCCGTGAAACAGAAACAGTATCATTTTATTATTCTTCTCACTAGTACTTAGTAACTGAACAACGTGTTTTGTGTGGTGTTTTCATATAAGCATGTCACAGGTCTGGGAACCAAGGAGGCACGTGACCTTATGGACATTTCACTTAAAGCAAGCATCCGGGGTTGGTGCAGCAAACGGAAGGAGGGGCGTGGTTCATGCAAACCTTCCGTTACCCTCTTCCGCAATCATGTTCCCCTCCTCTAATAAGTCTACTTTCAGCCACTGTGAGGAGCTGTCCGAGGAGCTGTCCTCACAGATGTGAGGAGCTGTCCGAGGAGCTGTCCTCACAGATGTGAGGAGCTGTCCGAGGAGCTGTCCTTACATACTCCATTACAAGATGGCACCAGCATCTGGCAGAAACGCACCTAGTAAAAAAGGGCAATGCACGCGCCTGGTAACTTCCCTACTCGAAGGGACACGTCGTTATGGTGCGTCATCTGGCATAATTGGCAGCGACCAGTCAGAGAGTGACCGTCCTAAGCGAGGATAGTTTCCTATATAAGGACGGTTATTCCTCACTCGGCGCCTCCGCATTGTAAGCTTATGCTCTCCCTCTCAAAGGCCTTGAAAAGCTTTTCTGTAGAAGGATCCTGTGTGTGCGGCGTCGTTCCTGCTGGCGAGGCGTGGCGCAGGACATCTGGTGCCAAAAACCGGGAAAGACCTCGCCATCGTCAGCACCTTCGGAGATCCCTTGGCGACAAGGAGGATTCAGAACTACAGGTAGATATGTTCGGAGAGGCAGCCCTCTCTTGGACTTTGGTCTGGGGTTGTCACCGCCTTGGGAAGGATTTGTTGAGGCTATAGTATTTGTCCTGGGAGCCACCCTACTCTTTATGTTCTGTTTTCACCGTTTCGCTGTTAAAAGGCGATCACAGCAGCTGAAAAGCGTCTCAGTCTCTCGTATATAAGTGAGCTTCTTTCAGCTCCCTTTTACCTTCGATTTTGACTGTTGAGGATCAAGTACTCGATAAGGCCTACTTAGATAAGCTGCACCGTCCGTGTAGTCGCGTGTAAGACTCCCGTACATAAGATAGCAGCGTGTCTGTCTCTACCCTTTCACCTCACGCCTTGTCAGGCATTTGAGATAAGCCGCCCGGCGTTCCTGGCCCATCATGGGATCCTCACAGTCTGTGGTCACAGCCTTGGAAACAGTGTTAAAAGCAGAGGGACATCAAAATTGGAGGAGGAACACTTAAAACTTTGTGAAGGAGGTGGAAGGGTGGGCGCCTTGGTTTTGCCTGTTCAGGCTCGTTTTTTATTGCCTCATGGAACAAACTTGGAAAAGACCTTGACAGAAAATTGGCGGAAGAGGATCTGCCCTAGGGACCAAAGCTATATGGAAGCTGGTTAAGAATTGTTTAGAGGATGAAACGTGTAAGGCAGCAGTAGTAGAAGGACAGGCCACTCTCGAGGTAGTCCAGGACAGCATGTCAGAAACCGAACGTAGTGAAAGGTTGGGCGCACGCAAGAAAAAGGACGTCCTAAGAAAGAAAAAAGGCCCTCCCGGTAAGTCTGCGGACAAGGGAGCATTGAAAATTTCAGATTCCAGCACTTCCTCCTCTACACATAAACCAGGAGGGGGAGCCAGCCTATACCCTGTGAAAGAGCTAGAAGCGCTGAACCTCGACAGTTCTGAAAGCTCTGAAAATAAAACCTTAGACTCAGAGGAGGAGGCCGAGCTAGATGAGGAGGAAAGATATTACCCCGATGAATGTAGGGGAAGTAATAGAAGCCTTCTAGCACGGCCGCCACCAATGGCGCCCCCTCCATATGAGACACGCTCATGCGCCTTCTCACTAGTCCCCGAGAGGGTGAGAAGAAAGCTGAGTATGACATTTCCTATCTTTGAGACTCCGGAGGGCGGACGGGTCCATGCCCTGTTGAATATAATCAGATTAAGGAATTAGCAGAATCAGTTAGAAAGTATGGAGTCACGGCCAACTTTACTCTAACACAACTCGACAGGTTGGCCATGACAGCATTGACACCAGCTGATTGGCAGATGATTGCTAAGGCAGCCCTTGCCAGCATGGGCCAATACATGGAATGGAAAGCGCTCTGGTATGAGGCAGCCCAAACACAGGCCAGAGCGAATGCTACGGCCTTAATACCTGAGCAACAAGAATGGACTTTTGAACTCTTAACAGGACAGGGCCGCTTTGCAGCTGATCAGTCTGCTTACCACTGGGCGCCTATGCTCCCAGGTCTCCAACACGGCTATTAGAGCCTGGAAGGCACTGTCCAGGAGAGGAGGATTGATAATCAACTTACAAAAAATCGTTCAGGGACCCCAGGAAAATTTCTCAGATTTTGTAGCTAGAATGACAGAGGCTGCAGGGCGAATCTTTGGCGATCCTGAACAAGCAGCACCACTAATAGAACAGCTCGTTTTGAGCAAGCCACCCAGGAGTGCCGAATAGCCATAGCCCCGAAGAAATAAAGGGCTACAGGATTGGCTTAGAGTTTGCAGGGAACTTGGAGGGCCTTACTAACTCAGGCCTGGCGGCTGCCATTCTCCAGTTCAGTGGCGCCCGTTAAAGGGCGGATAAAAGATCATGCTTTCAATGTGGGAAACTATAGACACATGTTCTGGCATTCTACATGCCATCCCACTTACAGGAGAAAAAAACAACACATGTCATTCAGCACTGCCTTGAAGCATGGAGTGCTTGGGGAAAGCAAAATGTGTAAAAACTGACAATGGCCCCGCACATCTCAAAAATTCCGTCAGTTTGTGCTCAGATGCAGGTTACCCACCTGATGGGCCTGCCCTACAACCCTCAAGGACAGGGGAATCATAGAGCGTGCTCATCGGGACTCAAATCATATTTAATAAAACAAAGAAGGGAATTATGATAGAACTCCCCCAACACCCCGAGTGGCCACTGCTCTGGCCCTTTTTGCCTTAAATTTTTTAAATCTTGATGAAGCTGGACAAACAGCGGCTGAGCGACATTGCTCAGAGCCCAAGAGGACAAAAAATTAGTCAAATGGAAGGATGTATTAACAAATGAATGGAAAGGCCGGATCCTGTTTTAATAAGATCCAGGGAGCGGTCTGTGTTTTTCCACAGGACAATGAAAATCCCATATGGATCCCAGGGCGACTTACCGGACATCACAGCAAGTGATCAAGAAGGGACTGGGACCCTGCACCTCCTCACTCTTCTTCCATGGATGCCAACAGCGGTGCAGGGCGAGCTACGATGGGAATAATGTCAACCTTTCCACTCCGATGCGGTGATGTACCACTAACAGGGATTTAGGGTTGGCCTATTTACCTAAGGATCCACAGGTTGAACGACTAAAAGAAAATAGGACTATTCCCCTTAAGGGCAGCCTTTGTTTTGGCATATTCAACAAAACATCTTTTGATCTCCCTTGCATTATGTTATATAATCAATCTTCTGCTTGGTTAAGGGAGGCCACATGGGGAACTGGTGAGGAGGACATTGTGGCTAATGCCACAGTTCTCTATGGTGGTGGCCTTACATTGCGTTAGTGGTAGCTGCACTTACGCCCATGGTGATGCTACTTGGAGGAAAGGGAGAAAAAGGGACGGTTGTCATTTTCCTGGACGGGAACATCAAACCTGCTGCCTCTGTCTGGACAGCTACTCATATAAAATATCGCATGTAGTTACCCGCATGGCTTTCGCTTTAGCCCGATCCTGTTGATGCCCCAGGGACCATGACCTTATTTAGAGGAAAAAGATTTTGATACTTCTGCAATTATTGCTGGCTTTATTACTACGACTGCAGGCGCTGCCTCGGTTACTGCCTCGGCATTGGTCTTGTCAAATTCAGTACAGACAACCCAAACTATCAATGATTTATCGGCCACCGTCTATGTGGCTCGGGACAGACAGGTCTCGGCCAATACTCAGATATAAAGAGGCCTTATGCGTGTCAACTAACGTATAAATGGCAATTAGACATTCTATGGCAACTGGCCCAGCTTGGCTATGAGCAAAAACTCCCAGGCCTTTGTATCACCTCCATATAATATGACAAATTTACCCGAGCTGCTAATCTGTCTAAGAGTCTTTCACAGCATCTGTTACAGAATTGGACCTCGGAGTTTGAACAGACACTTCGGCAGCTGAGAGCGACCATCATTCAAGTAAATTCTACCCGACTGGACCTGTCTTTGATGGAGGGATTGTCGTCCTGGATCACCTCAGCAGTCTCTTATTTCAAGGAATGGGTGGGAGTGGGACTTTTTGGAGTGATCCTCTGCTGTGGATTAGTGTTACTCTTCTGGTTGCTTTGCAAATTGAGATCTCAAACAAGAAAGGACAAAGTAGTGATTGCCCAGGCGCTTGTAGCCCTTGAACAAGGAGCGTCAGCTGATATCTAGTTGACCATGCTCAAGCAACAGGTCGCCCGACTGGACAGCTCTTGCACTCCTAGAACCTCGGTTCATTGCACAGGATTAGAGTGTCCGGCTTGAGCAGCCCCATGAGGGTGTGAGCTTAGCATCGCACAGGAAGTTCTACCATCGCTCCCTGGAAGGCATGTCATATTACATGAGGGTTTCTGCCCCAGTTTTCCCTCCCTCGAAAAATGGCAGTCTGACCCAGGTCGGGAGTGCCCTGGGTCCCAACAACAGCCTAAGGTATCTCTCTTGTACAGGTTCGCCAACTTTGTGCGAGGATATGACCTCTGTCTTAGCCCTCCTATATCTGGGTGTCCTGTTTGTAAAAAACAGAAAAGGGGGGAGATGTGAGGAGCTGTCAGGAGGCTGTCCTCACAGATGTGAGGAGCTGTCCGAGGAGCTGTCCTCACATATGTGAGGAGCTGTCCGAGGAGCTGTCCTTACATACTCCATTACAAGATGGCACCAGCATCTGGCAGAACACACCTAGTAAAAAGGGCAATACGCAGGCGCCTGGTAACTTCCCTACTCGAAGGGACACGTACGTTATGGTACGTCATCTGGCATAATTGGCAGCGACCAGTCAGAGAGTGACACGTCCTAGGCGAGGATAGTTTCCTATATAAGGGACGGTTATTCCTCACTCGGCGCCTCCGCATTGTAAGCTTTTGCTCTCCCTCTCAAGACGCAGTAAAGCTTTTTCTGTAGAAGGATCCTGTGTGTGCCGCGTCGTTCCTGCTGGCGAGACGTAGCGCGGGACAAGCCACCTTTTTGTTCACACGAGGGGAAGATGTGTAACAACTCTTTCTGAGTCCAGCTTATTCTGCCTGGCACGGTGTCTTCCTCTCATCTCCTTCCCTGCAGATATTACGATATCTTTTGTTTGTCTGTTTGCGTTTGGGGGAGTGGTGTGCTTGGGGGTTTTTTTGTTTTGTTTTTTGTTTTTTTTTTTAAAGATTTATTTATTTCATGTACAGCATTCTGCCTGCATATGTGACTGCAGGCCAGAAGAGAGCATCAGATCCCATTACAGATGGTTGTGAGCCACCATGTGGTAGCTGGGAATTGAACTCATGACCTCTGGAAGAGCAGTCACTGCTCTTAACCGCTGAGCCATCTCTCCAGCCCGTGCTTGGGTTTTAAAGGCAGAGTTTCGGTTCCAGTCCAGTCTGTCAGGACTTAATTTGCAGTCTAGGGTAGTCTTGAACTCATGATCATCCTGTTTGAGTATCCTAAGCTCTGAGGCATGGGCCACCATGTTCAGTCTGGATTTTATTTGTCTTTAGCTGAATGATGTGCTTGTATGTGTGCATGTGCACTGTGCGCATATACGCATGTGAACATACAGGTGCCCATGGGGACAAGAAGAAGAGGGAGACATCCTCCCTGGAAATGGGAGATGGAGTTATGGTCAGTTGTGAGCACCCAGTGTGGTGCTGGGAACTAAATCAATCAGTCAATCAATCAATCTCTCTCTCTCTCTCTCTCTCTCTCTCTCTCTCTCTCTGTGTGTGTGTGTGTGTGTGTGTGTGTTAGCTCTTTTAAGGTGAGTACCTCTCTCCTAGTCAGCACTCTAGTTAACCCACAAAAGAGAAGTGCTCTTAAATGCTCAGTACAAAAGCCCAGATCACACTCTGCAACCCTAGCCATCTGTCCTAATACTTTCACTGTTTTTGTAGTTGAACAAAATCTGAAAAATCCAGGGGTCCCTTCCATTTTCAGCCTGATAGAATATTTACATTGTTGCAAGCATAATTCCTACCCTCCAACAAAATAATTAAATTATCCTAAAATAAAATTAATCACTGTTAAAAATTATTTCTTTGGAGCTTGGGTTATAGAGCTCAATGGGATGGGACTCACTTAGCATGTGCCTAGCATACACACATACACACATACACACATACACACAGAGAGAGAGAGAGAGACAGAGAGAGACAGAGAGAGACAGAGAGAGACAGAGAGAGACAGAGAGAGACAGAGAGAGAGAGAGGAATAAATACAGAAATATATAAAAAATTATTTTTCCAAAGGAAATAATCTTCAAAACATGAGCTTAGAAATTAAAAAGTATTGATCTGCACCTTTGCACTTTCGCTGCTGGCTCCTTGCCACCTTAAAAAGGCGTTATGAAGTACAATTCAGGTATTTTAGGTTATCTCAAAGCACACATTGCCTAAACCCTGACAGGTGCCCAGAAGTCTATTTTTAATTGACTAATCTATTCGTGGTTAATTCTAATTTGAATTTCAAAAATGTGAGTGATGCCTGAACCTGGAATATGTTTTTTAATCTTAATTGCTTAAATGCAAATTCAGAATGCGTCCACTGACAGCATTCTTGAGATGCCAGACAGACTTCAGGCTCTCCTGCCCACTCAGACCTGAAGTCTGGCATCTCAAGTTAACAGGAGGCTGTGCTCCAGGGCCGGCTGCCTTTCTAGCCTGTGCTTCAGGCTGATGGGGATGGACTTCAAGCACGCTGAGCACAGTCCTCCTCAGTCAGTACCATCACCCGACTGAAAAGTATCACTCAAAGAGAAACTTCAGCAACTTCCAGAAAACTACTTCATGGTTTTGAATCCTGTGACCAAAAGCGAGCACCGGGCATTCGTTTGTTTCCTTCCTTTCCTCTTTGCTTTCTTCTGACAGGCTCGCTCATACCGAATATCTTGAAGAAGTAGCTGCAGAAACTCAAAAAAAGTTGAACGGCAGTCTGATGTCTAAGAAGTCTAGCTGATAGCACGTTTGGGTGTAAACGCACAGAAAGAGTAGCGTAGGCACAGCATTGCCTGAGTTTTGAAGGAGAGGTTGGGTAAAGGCTCTCATTCTATTCTGTGCACAAAATGGCGAATGCCAGGCTTAGGGGGCTGATGTCCCTGAGCTGCAATCAAAGCTCCTGCAGAGCTGGGGCCCTCCTTTGTCTCTCCCAGCTTCTGATGTCTGCTCACATCCGTCCCTCAGCTTGTGGCTACATCACTCCAGTCTCTGTCTCTGTGGTCACACCACACCCTCCCTTCCTGTCAAGTTTCTCTGCCTCTGTCTCATGAGAACTCCAACACATTGAGGGCTCTCTAACTGTCAGGGTTTGAAGACCCAGTTTTGTTACAGCCATCTTGAGCACAGATTGTCCCTGAGTGACCCTCCACTCAGTCGCTTTCCTCCACATGGTTTTCCAGCGTTCTGTAGACAGACAAACCCACATGGGGAACATGCTTGAGGCCTTTAGTGCAACCCTAACATAAGCCAGGTGCACTCTAGCCGAGAAGAAGCCGCTGCCACACCACTTTGTAAGTACTCTACTTAAACCGTGGATTTGCCTGCTCTTGCTTGGTGCTTTGTCGGGGCGTCCTCCATATTTGCTCTTGGTCATCCTGGCTCTGCCTTTGGTCTCAAAGAATATAAGGACAAGTGCCTTTTGTTAAAAAAATTATTTCTCAATTTTTCAATATTATATTTAATATTATATTTAACATATTCAATATTATACTATATATACACATATACACAATACATATATACACATATACATACACATATACACACATACACATATACATATATATAATACATAATATACATGTATACAATACGCATATACACATATATACACATATACATATACACATAACACAATACACATATACACATATATACATATACATATATACACTTATATACACATATGTATATATATATACATACATATATACATACATATATACAATACACAATATACACATATAAATATACACACATATACACATATACATATACATATGCATATATATATATATATATATATATATATGATCAGAAAATGTTGGCTACAACTATAGAAACCAGCATCTCCTGCACTCTTTTACTGACAATGGAATGTGAGTTGGGGCTGAAATACATTCCCCACCCCCCCAGCACCACACCTCTAAAACCATTCCACCCTCTAAAATGAAAGAGGAAATACAACGCCCAAAGTCAGAGAGAGGCTTGTTCTGCAGGGCAGCTTGTCTAGGAAGTCACACAATTATTCAAATCCTGGGCCAGAATAATTTTCTGCTTCAGACAAGTTGATGACCTCTTTGCGTGTCCCTGCACACCCACTCTGGGATAGATTAAAATGTACAGCGATGTTTTATCTCAGAAGTACTGTGGCAGGGTCACAAAAGAACGGCCCCAGATCTGGATGTATTGAGAAGCGGTTTCTATGCTGTACAATTGAAGTCCCACAGTGAAAAGCTATACAGGGAAGCTCTGTTAGGCTGTAAATGAAATCTGCAGGTGAATGGCTGGAAATAGAAAGAATTATACTGAATGAGTTTAACCCAGACCAGAAAACCAAACTCCACTTGTTCTCCCTCTGTGGATCCTAGTTCCCAATCCTTAGATGTGAGTTTGTAACTGGAGGTAAACTCGGAAGCCAGGGGCGCAGAGAGACTTGAGAGGAGCAAGAGAAGAAACTATTGAGGAGGATACATGGACAGGGATCCTACAAAGGACACAAGGGGGAAATGGAGGGGCCTTTAAGTGAGGAGAGAAGAGGACAGTATGCTCCTCCTCCTCCTCGAGAGCCATAGACTATCAACAAAGCTCCAATGCTGGGTATGGAAAACCTTCCTATGGATTGGTGGTCAGGAGTGTTGAAGAGACTCCCCAGACCATATAGGCTTCCTCCGTTGCCCTTGGTTACCTCCCAGAACTTGAAGGTAAGACCTTACTGCTGAAGACTCCATACACTTCACACACAAGACTTGGAGGGGTTGAGCTGGAACTCACATAAAGCCTTCTACCTGGAGACTGGCTCTCGTAATATCTGCATCCTTCCAACAGGTCCCGGGATGCCCCTTTGGTAGTATTCCGCTGCTGCTGGTGAGGCAACACTCTTACCTCCCAGTCCAACAGTAGGAACTTGTGTGTACGTATTGCTCTTTAAAGGCTTGGGGAGACCGATCCCAGCTGCCCGCATAGATGACGTGCTCAGTGACACGTCTAACCCTGTCTTCTGTCGCTCTCTACCAATCCTTTGTCTTAAGACCCAAGTTTCTGGAGACTAAGGGAAATAAAAACTCACACAAAAAAATTGCTGAAGTGTTGGAATCTAACTGAGGGTAAAAAATAAAAACAAGAGAAGGAGGCAGAGAGAAGGAAGATGGGAAGATAGAAGAGGAGGAGGGAGAGGAGGAAGAAGAGGGAGGAGGGGAGGAAGGGAAGAAGGGAGGAGGGGCTGCTTATGTTTGGAAGTCCTTGGGTTCTGAAATCTTATCTGTGAGCACATCATCATGAGTTCCTTCCATTGATAAAGATGCAGCAGAGTCTGCACACCATGGCTGGGTGGGAAAAAAATCACTGGGGAAAGCTAATATGGCGGTACACACGTGTAATCCCAACACTCGAGGTTAAGGTGGAGAGACGGACGGGATTCCAGACCAACCTGAACTTCATAGCAGCTTGGGGTCAGCTTGAGATATATAGCAATACCCTTGCCAAAAAATAAAATATGAGAGGGGGGAAAGGAGGGGAAAGAGAGGGGGAGAGAGAAGAGAAAGGAAGAGAGGGAGAGGAAGAGGGAAAAAAGGAGGGAGAAACAGAGGGAAGGAGGGAGGAAGAGAGGGAAGAAGGGGGTGGGAAGAAAGCAAAGGAAAGAAAACAAAGTACCTTGGACACTTTCTAAAATAAAAATGTTGGCTCTGCAGTAGTGCCTAGAATGTGGAAAGCCTTAGGCTGGATCACTTAGAACACGAACACACACACACACACACACACACACACACACACACACACACACACAGAAGAATACAAATTCTTAGGATCAAAGTAAGGTCTGTAGAATGATTTGCGCTGGAAGGGAAGGAAGGAGAGGGGAAGAGGGAAGAAAGGAGAAGGCAGAGAGAGAGCCCTTAGCTGATTCTGGTCACATTTCAGTCTGGTAATGACACAAAAGTTTGTGTCCACAGGAAGTCTGAAAGCTGTCAGTGCATGGGGATTGTGAAATTGGGGTCTTTGTGTGTTCATGTGAATGCAGATGTGGGGGCAAAGGGACAATCTGGGGTATCTTAAGCACCATCTGCCTTTTTATTTTTTTTTCAAAATGGCCTCTCAGGGCCGTCTGAGGCTCACCAATTGGGTTATTTTAGCTCAGCAAACCGCAGGGGTCCACCTGTCTCCTCCCTGCATCGGGGTTACAAGTATGCCACTGTGCCCAACTCTTACTATGTAGGTTCTGCGGACTCACTCAGGCCCTAATGCTTGCACAGCAAGCACTTCATGGGCAGAGCTGTCAGGATCTCCCAAAAGCTCACATCCAGCCACCGAGAGCCCTCAGACTCATCCCCTTTCAGCACAGCTCATGATTGTAATAGGAAGGGCAGAGGCCATTTTGACCATAAAATGCTGCCCTGCCCTTGGATACCTGTTATGTAAATGCAACCTTGAGGTGAGAGAAGAGAAAGACAGGATGATTAATGGATCTAAGGAATTGATGGCCCTGGAGCCAGGCAGCACATCATTACAAGGCTGAGGTTGTCCTAACTTGATACTGGAGCCAAGAAATAGGGAGGCTCCTGCAATTCCTCTTCAAGTTCAAGGAGGGCTCTCCTGAGGCATTTTTTACACATCAAGCAGCAGACACCAAACCGACCAAAGACATCCTCAGAAGCAGTGTGTCTACAAAACAGATGACGGAGACGTCTTTTCTTGATGGTCACGGTGACATGCACCTGCAGTCTTGGCACCTGGGAGGTGAAGGCAGGAAGATCAGGAGTTTTAAGGCTAGCCTTAACTACGTAGCAAATTTGAGATAGCCTTCACCACACTGGCTCAACAAAATGAAAAGATTTCATGAAATTGGTAAATAGGATTTTGTGCACTTGCGTCACACTTTGAGGAATACCCCCAAACTTCAAAATATGTATACTTTTCTCTTTTTTTTCTTTTGAAAATAATTAGGCTAAAGGGATGGCTTGGTGATTAAGAGTACTGGGATCTAATCCAGAGGACCCAGGTTTAATTCCCAGCACCTGCATTTCAGCTTACACTCATTTGTAACCCCAGTTCTGGGGAATCTGGTACCCTCTTTTAGCTCCATGGGTACCAGGCACATACCTGGTACACAGACATACATACAGATAAAACATTCGTACACATAAAACAGCTATGTTAAAGAATTTAAACCATGGTTCTAGGTGTCCAAGAGCTGGCATATACTTGGACTTGGGCATATGTTCAGCATGGGCCTTCTTGTTGGATCACATGTGACAGAGAGTGTCTTAGTCAGGGTTTTACTGCTGTGAGCAGACGCCATGACCAAGGCAAGTCTTATAAGGACAATTTGATTGAGGCTGGCTTACAGGTTCAGAGGTTCAGTCCATTGTCATCAAGGTGGGAACATGGCAGTCTCTAGGCAGGCATGGCGCAGGAGGAGCTGAGAGTTCTACATCTTCATCTGAAGGCCGCTAGGGGAAGACTGGCTTCCAGGCAGCTAGGATGAGGGTCTCAAAGCCCACACTCACAGTGACACACCCAACAGGGCCACACCTCCAAATAGTGCCACTCCCTGGGCCAAGCATATACAAATCATCACAGAGAGGGAAGAGGGAGAAGAAAAGGAGAAAGAATCTGGTCCCTGTGTACAGTACTGGCTTGCTAGAAAAACTTGACACTGAGATTGGGGCAGAGCAGATAGGAAATCCCTTCTGAAGCACCTCTAAGAATGCCTCAATTCACCCTGCGACCCATCGATAAGACTCCAGAGAAGCAGGTGAGGAGGATCTGCAACAAGGCACCACTAATAAAGGACATTTAATTAAGAAACAATGAAATTTTCCGAAAAAAAGAAAAAAAAGGAAACAATGAAATTGTATCATTAAAAAAAAAATGGATGGAACTGGAGATTATCGTGTTAACTGAAAAAAGCCAAACTCAGAAATATAAAGGTAACATACATGTCTTCACCTGTGGATCTAGATTTAAATGCAGACGCGACAAGAAGAGACGCTTGGGGGAAGGGTGAGGGATGGCAGTGACAGATGTCTACAGGAAGAGTGAGGCAGGAGAGGGACAACGGAGGAAAGGGAGCCAGACATTCAGGTTTTAGATTTAGCACTCGCTCTCATGAGCTCTCTTGCGCTCTTCTCTCTCTCTCTCTCTCCTCTCTCTCTCTCTCTCTCTCTCTCTCTCTCCTTCTCTCCTTTCCCTCTCCCTCCCTGTCTCCTTCTCTCCCTCCCCTGTCTGTCTGTCTGTCTGTCTGTCTGTCTCTCTCTCTCTCTCTCTCTCCTCTCTCTCTCTCCTTCTCTCCCCTCAAATCTCCTTCCCACTCTCCCTCTCCATCCCCCTCTGTCACTGTCTCTATTTCTGTCTCTATCTCTGTCTCTCTTTCCACCTCTCCCTTTCCCTCCTTACCTCCCTCTTCTCCCTCTTCCCCCCGCCTCCCTGTGTGTGTGTGTGTGTGTGTGTGTGTGTCTGTGTGTGAAATATCAACCTGAAACTCACTATTTTTCACTACTTAATAAAAAGATAACTTAGCAACAAGAAAACCAATGTCACTTTGAGAACAAGTGCCTGCAGAGGTGTGGCTCCATCCATCAGGCCTCACTGCAGTCCCTCCTGCAAGGCTGTCTGGGAAGCTGTAAGCCTCTGGCTGGCACAAGGCTTCAGCCTGTTCCTTCTCCCAGCATGAGACTTCTGGGGAAATTCTAGTTCCTTGGGGACCATTGCGCAACAGTCTAGGAGCCAAAGAGAGGGGCACAACACCTCTTAGAACATAGTCATTACAGGCTATCTAGTCACACCCAGGACGGTTGCTGGAGCACAGGCTTCCCCGCCTCTGGTCAAGCTTAGCAGAATACCTGTTGCCATTTTTGTGACCACCAGCTACTGACCTGGCAGACTTTGGTGCACTGGCTGGGCAGGGTGTGGCTTTCCCAGTGGCCTGCCAGATCTGCCTAGTCCCAAGAAGTCTGAAAACTGTGATTTTTATTAAACTTTGGGAAAATACCAGTTTCACTCAGACCTTTTGTATCTTTGACAAAACTCCTAACCACTCTTGCTGGGTGAGGGGTGTAAGACACACCCCGTCTTCTGGGTTGGAACCTTCTTGATTTAACTCTCACAACTCTAAGCACTGGTATCCAGTAACTGATGAATACTGCAAATATGGCACCCGGATCCGATTTGGGGCTTCAGTAGCAACCCTGCCCCACTCTCTGGATACACGGTCCCCACCAGCTCTGCTGTTAGAGTAGCAGTAAAGTCCCATTAGCCCTGCAGAGTCTTGATGTGCCAGGGTTGGGGAATACCAGGGAGGAGTCTCCACTCTCTGAGGAGAAGGGGAGGGGAGATGAGGGAAAGGAACTGTGTCTGTGTGTGTAGAAGAGACCAGGAGGAGGGGGGCAGTGATAGGTATGTAAAGTGAAAAGATAAATTATTGGAGAAAAGAAAACTCCTTGTGGTCAAGAGAGTAGAATGTCTGGCTGGATGGAGATTTACTTTACAGCTGGGCCTGTCAGTCATCTGGTAAGAGAGGTTCACCTTAAGC
This sequence comes from Rattus rattus, assembly GCF_011064425.1. Lineage (NCBI taxonomy): Eukaryota > Metazoa > Chordata > Mammalia > Rodentia > Muridae > Rattus > Rattus rattus. The sequence continues at coordinate 59,907,548 of NC_046163.1, read as the reverse complement.
CACACCAAAGAGATGGGCAGAATAATTGTTCCTTTAATGAGATACTATGCTTTTCCTTCCCAGATCTCTCAGCACCCAGAACAATCTCCACGAGACACCTTGTGGGGGTCTGCAGGGTCTGCTGACCTTTCTGAGGTCAGAGTTAGAAAGGTATAGCCTTCCTTTCCCTTCCCTCCCCCCCCCCCTCCCCTCTCCTCCCTCCCTCCCCTCCCCCTCCCCCTTCCCTTCCCTTTTCCTTTGTTTTCTTTCTTCTATGTCTTTTCTTCAGATGCTAGCCAGAACCTAAGTATGTAATTTCTGATACCCCGGGGCTTCCATATCTTTCTCTCAAGCACCCCACCCCCCACCCCCACGCGCCCGAGCGCCTTTACCCCTGCCCCCCCGTCCCTGTCCCAGGCAGATGCTTGCCCACTGTGTGTCTGCCACCTACCTGCCTACCTTGCTGGTTTACACGGCCTGGCGTTTCCTCTACTCTCCCCTGTTCTCTTCCTTTGGGCGGCTGCTGAGATTTACAGCTTTCCCTCCCTGTGGTCTTTTTAATTTTTTCCCTTTTAAACTCCATTTGAGTCCATTCTTAAATTATTTTATTAATGAGCCCAAGAACCCTAAGAGAGGACTCTGACGTGCTCTGCGCTCTGCGTCACTGTTCTGATCAGAGTCGAACCCAGTTTTACTGCAAAACCCCGTTGCCATGGCCCCTGTACGTATCTGGCGATCCGGCTTGAGTTTTTTAGCACTGTGCTTACCAAGGGTCATTAAATAAGTCTCCCTCTAACATCCGCTTTGAGAGCCACGTGCGTAACTACTCTCTCTGGTACAGCTTGGGCACCGGAAAATTTCAGAACTCTCTGGGCGATTTTAACACATGGCAGGGTTCAAACACAGCCATAGAGTTGGGAATCTCAGAGAAAACGACCTTGTATGGGTCTCTAAGTAGGAGATCCGCTGTCAGGGCTCTGGCCAAGCACAGGGCTCCTCTGAGGCTGACTTCCCAGAGGTGAGGCTCAGTGTAGATGAGGCAGCTGGAATCCTGGGCCCTGCTCTGTACGCCCAGCATCTATGTTCAGGGGCCCATTGTGTCTAAGAAATTACAACAGTAACTGTTACGATTGCCTTTGTTTGTAGAAGATAAAATGAGGTCCTCTGGAGAGACTGCCGGCTCAGTAAAAATGCCAGCCGCAGAGCTCTAAACCGAGAAGACTAGAAACCTAGAGACAGCTGTAAATCTCATCTGCGTGGTTTTTGAAAACCGAATAGCACTTTCGAAATCTGAAGTGATTCCCAAGAAGCACATAGATTTAATTACTTGAATTAAATCTAGCTGCTTATACCAATTACTGTAAAGAGGGAAAATAAAACAGAAAACATGTATTGTCACTAAACCCCAGGTCATAAAAGCCTATTTCTGGGTCACCAAATGCTTGCCACCTAAGCGAAAAAACAAATAAAAACCAGTAACATGCTATATAAATGAAAAAAATTAATTTATTTACAGATTTGATCAAAACTAGGGAGAGAGACATTCTCAGCCTGCCTCTGCCTTGCCTATAGCAGTGTTAGCAACCTATTAAAAGCTGCCGGGAAGGCAGGAAGCCTGCGTGTGTGTGGGTTTAGCCGTATCCTTGTTCCCCAACTGGGAGTCAGTCTCTCTCCTGTGTCATGCTGCTTCCATTTCCAGCAAGGCATTTCTTGCAGGGACCCCAGCTCCTAGGGCTCCCGATACATTAGAAAGAAATCTTGAGCCAGACAGACATAGCGTTGCCCACCTTTGATCCCAGCACTTTGAGGAAGAGAAAGATCAAAGCCAGCCTGGGGTACATCTCAAGTACCTGTTTCAGAAGATGAAAAGTAAAGCCCAGATTTCCCCAGAAGCGCTGACAGCACACGCGCCAGGCTTCTGTTGCCCTTTAAGGGACTTGCTAGAGAGACCAAAAACGAAAAAAGAAGAAAATAACGAAAAGACACTTTGTTTTGATTTTGTGTTTTAGTAAGACAATTCCGTGTTTTATACCGTCTCTTCTAGGTCATTCGATTACCACAGCAAACTGAGCCTTCTTGACAGACAACATCATGGCAGGGTCTCTGGGGAAAATTCAGACCTCAGTACCAGAGGTTGCCTGGTGGGGCATCTGAAGAACCAGGTCAATGTGGCAGAGACAAGGTCCCTTTGAGGAAGGGAGGAAGTTTCAGAGTCTGTACTGGGCTCTTTGATTCCCTGGCAGGCAGCAGGGAAAGGGAATAGGGGTGGGGGTGGCCACCAATAGCCCTTTGATATGCCTATATTAGTCAGGGTCTATAAGGAACAGAGCTTATATATAAATCATACGGTGGCCAACAATTGCTGTCACAACGGAAAGATTGAGAATCTAGTGATGCTCAGTTTGTGATGCTGGATACCCCGGAAGTCCAGTCTGGGGCTGGGGCTGGGGCTGGGGCTGGGGCTGGGGCTGGGGCTGGGGCTGGGGCTGGGGCTGGGGCTGGGGCTGGGGCTGGGGCTGGGGCTGGGGCTGGGAGGATTCTGGAGAGTTGCTGGTCTTTAGTCTATATTGGAATCCAGAAGTGGGTTCTAATCCCAGCTGCTTGGGTTTTAGTTGATTCCAGACACAGTCAAGTTGACAACTATGACAAGCCACCACAGGACCAAGCCTATAAGGGCAACCTCCCTCGTAAGAAATCAGGGCACCTGGAAGTCTGGTAGCTAGGCATTCGGTCGGTGTTCACGGGGTGCCTGTCGGCCTCCGTGAAAGGGGAGGGGCTGCTGTGGGCATTGCGAGCCCCAGTCTGCTCTGGATTCTAACACTAACCAGGAAGAAACATCGAGGAATTGATCACATGGTATCCAAGTAGCCTTGATGGGAGCTCTGTGGAGGCCCAGGTTAAAGACCTAAAATTTCAAACCATCGAAAGCATAAGTGGATCTAGCTGTCTTCTTTGTTCCCGTTTCTAAGCATCCTTTCCCTAATATCTTGAGTTTTGCTCTTTCTTCAAAGTGCTCCTTCTGCTGCATGGCTGCCTGTCCACCCTGTGTCTGACCTCCACACCCTGTGGCTGCCTGTCCACCCTGTGTCTGACCACGGTATGGCCTTCTCAGTTCCCTGGCACCCTTTTCCAGGCAGCCTCTGATTATCATAGACAGGTATTTTTTAAAATATGGCAATATAATTATTTGCATATCGTCAATAAAACCTGTTCTCTATAACAGGACATGATACAAATGCTGGGTATATAAGCGAGGCTTCTAACAAAATGTATTTATTTGTCTGTTGAGACAGGCTCTTGTCACATAGCCTAAGGGGCCTCATACTTTCCAGTCTCCTGACTCTGCCTTCCAAATGCTTGGTGGAATTTTTTTAGTGGATAGTTTTAAGGAATAATTGAAACCTTGCATACGTGGCTCCTAGGCTGACAGTAAATTTTTTTAAAAAAAGTCAATTCCGGGAAGGTTGAGGAAATTAAGATATCTGTTCCTCTATGACACACCTAGAATTCTGAAGGTTTTCCTTAAAAATGTTCCCATATCCTCGTTCTTAATGAGTTATGAGCCATCATTTGTCCCCAGTCCATTCGCAGCTGCCTTTATGGGGTCAAAAAATGAATCACTTACAAAAGTAGGCACCATTTTCATAAACCTAGAACAAACGCTCCCAGCTTGTGCCTTTGTGAATGACCAGTGGATGGGGTTCCAGTGTCCTGTCCTACCTGCCCGAGTCTATGCTTGCTGTGGACCCCGTTCAGGTCTGTCTAGTCCACGAGAGAAGCCAGACTGACCCACCCAGAAAGTCCATGTCTTCCTGTAGCAGGTGGGGAATCTTTAACAACAAAACCTGTCTTGGGTTGGGGATTTAGCTCAGTGGTAGAACACTTGCCTAGCAAGCACAAGGCCCTGGGTTCGGTCCCCAGCTCCGAAAAAAAAAAACAAAAAAAACAAACCAAAAACCTGTCTCTGCCATGAACAGGCAGATTAACCAGTTTAATAGGCCTGGACCAGAGCCAGTGTTTGCCTTTCTGGGGGTTATAGTTGGGCTGTAATGCAGCAGCCCAGCCAAGGCAGCAGGAGGGAACCACGGATCATCCACCTTACTCCCAGGTAGTCAGCCTGGGGGAAGGGCCATTTGCTACTCGCTCCAACAGAAAGAAAAACTGTTGCAAATGGTAAGATAACCACTCACCATGGCTTGAGTCACTTTGTATTTTTAACATTAGTAAACAGATCGCTGTACACATGCAGTGGCATCATTCGCTGGTCCCTTAGAACATTTTGTTTGGTTGTAGTTGTGTTCTGATGAGGGTCTCTCCGTATTGCTGGTGTTGAACTCTTTGGAGCAAGCTATTCTCCTGTCTGTCTGCTAAGTAGCTGGGGCTGCAGGTGCCTTACTCACTGGGCTCATCTGTATCATTTCTAATGTGAACTAAACTGTGGGAGTCGCTCCTAGTTATTCAATTCGTACTTCAAATTTTGCTAAATGTTGTCATGTTAAAATCCTCAAATCCTCCAAATGCTAGGCATAGGTGTCATTTCATAGTGATAGTTTTAATTTGCTCATTGCGAATTTTACACATGTATACGATGTATTTAATACTCGGGATGGAACCCAAGCCCGGCGCTCTACCACTATGGAAACCAGTGTGGCAGTTGTGCAAGCCAGAAGAAGCAGATCCATCATATGATCCAGCTATGCTCAAAAGACTGTTCCTGCTGTAGAGACACTTACTCATATACCCATAGCTGCTCTGCTCCTAACAGATAGGACGTGGAAACAGCCTTGATGTTCGTCAGCCGAAAATGAATAATGAAAATACGACATATTTATACAATGGATTATTCGCCCATTACAAAAAACCAAAACACTAAATTCTAAATGGGTTTTCTCCATCAAATCTCTTCCAGCACAACTTAGGAAACCACTCTGAAGAGGGGGTAAAAAGATTGTTAAGAGCCAGTGGAGTTGGAAGACACCAAGGACAAAGGTCTCCTAGATAGAGCAGGACTGACATGTAGGCAGTCACAGCAGCAGTGGAGCATGCGCAGTAGAGCAGTGCAGTGGAGCACGCGCAGTGGAGCATGCGCAAGGCCCCAAGGCCGCAAGCTGAATGAGGCCCTCGCACTGAGAAGGAAAGGGACACGGTCCCCGATCTCTAACCCAGAAACTATCTCCAGTGAAAACTGCTCAAAAAGGGAAAAATTAGTTTTTTTCCACTAGAGTCTCACTGGTATACACGCCACTCTGAAGGGCAGCCCACGTCCAGCAGTAGATGGCTAATACAAAATAAACTCTGTGCTAATTTTGGAAGTGATTTTGGGTTTTTGTTTGGTTGGTTTTATATGTTTTATTTCATGATGTTTTGGACTTTTTTTTTTTTAACCTTACAGGTCTCTTGCTAGATTATGGTTTCCTATTTTATATTTTTGTGGGATTTCTGTGTGCGCAAATGTGTGTGCCTCTGTGTCTTGTGCTTTTTTTTTTTTTTTTTTGGCTGTATCTTTTTCTGTTTGTTTTGTCCTATTTTGCTTTTCTGTTTATTTTTAATCTTATTTTATTTTTTTTTTTTAGTTGTCTTTTTGTCCTCTAACAAGAGAGAAAGAGTGTGGATTTTTTTGTGGGTAGGAAGGGTCCGGAAGGAGTTAGGGGAGGCGAAATCATAAGAACATATTGTTTGAAAAAAAAATATTCTCAATAAAAAGAGGAAGCAAGCAAAGAACAGCCTTGGAAGCCATGAGGCCCACAACAGCCTCACTTAGAGCTTAGAGGCCAGCCTTCCAAGCCCTGTGCTAGCCACACTTAGAGCTTGAAGTGGTTCCTGAGTCCCGTGAAACACCGCTGACCGCAGTCCAGCTGAGAGGGTCACAGGCTACGGAAGCTGGGGAATGCTGGGTGTTTTAAACTGTATCAGGGTAACTTGTTTCACAGAAACTAAGTGTTTTTCCCCTCCACTGTCTCAGCTCACCCGTATGCCTTTCCTTCTCCCTCTCTTTGATGGGTGTGGATGCCTAAGTACTTCCCTGTCACTATTACTTGGCATTTTCACACGAGCCTCATCCCCATGTGGAAGCCAAGAGGCTGAAGTTGAACCACGTGCTCAGAGGAGAAGCATCAGTCACTCCAAGGTGCCTGCCTGGTCTCAAAGGTGTTCTGCTGAGATGTGGCTCAGAGATGGGAGAGTGCTTTCCTAGCCTGTCAGGACCTAGAGGCTATCTTCCCACACAGACTCAAAGCCAAACAAAGCAAAGGAAACCGATGAAGAGGCCGCTGAGATGCCTCAGAGTTGGAGCCTCCCCACTCAGACATTTCTCTTTCTACATAAGCCCAGGGCAGTAGTCTGGCTGGGGCTGCCCTCGATGGGCCTCTGCTGCCCTTCTGCTGCCCTTGCCTATGGCTCAGCTGATTGGTTGGGCTCATCTAGAACTGGCTTGGCTCCCTGTTATTTTCTCACTCATCTCCTAGGGCAAAGGAACCGCCATGTCTGAGATGTAGTATATCCCTAATGTCCGAGTACAAAAAACCTCAACAGAAACCAAAACACCCAGAAACACAGAGTTGAGGTTTGCCCTTTTGCTATGCCTTGTAAGTGCAGGCCCCCAAGACAGGGTTGTCCCAGAGTTGAGAGAGTCCATAGTAGACCCAAGTGACACTAAGTGACCTGCCCCTGAGTTATTTCTGATTATAGATGGCATGAGCCAATAGCTGAGCAGAAGAGACATAGGTAGGGCTTAGGGTCCTGGGCTTGGGGTCTGAGGAGATCACGAGGGAGAGGGAGACAAAGGTGAATAGAAGAGGAAGTCGTCATGGAGTAAGAATCTTAAAATAATGCCCATGTGGGTTGGCTAACTGGAGTTAAGATCAGCCCAGATGAAACATGGCAAGTTATATAATGGGATTATTGACTGGGAAATAGATATGGTAGCATAGAAGATAGATATCTGCCCAGCTCTTGTGTTGATTAAAACTTGTTATAAATATAAAGGTTTTGTGTGTGTGTGTATGTGTGTGTGTGTATATGTGTGTGGTGTCTGTGTGTCTGTGTGTGTATATGGGTGTGTATGGGTGTTTATGTGTGTGTGTATGGTGTGTGTTATGTGTGTATGTGTGTGTGTGGTGTGTATGTGTGTGTGGTGTGTGTGATGCATGTGTATATGTGTCTATATGTGTATCTGTGTGTGTATATGGGTGTGTATGGGTGTTTATGTGTGTGTGTATGGTGTGTGTTATGTGTGTGTGTGTGTGTGTGTGTGTGTGTGTGTGTGTGTGTGATGCATGTGTCTGTGTCTATATCTGTGTGTGTATGTGTGTGTGTGTGTGTGTGTGTGTGTGTGTGTGTGTGTGTGTGTGTGTTTTGTGTCTGGAGACTAAAGGGTGTGTGTGGGTGTGTGTGTGTGTGTGTGTGTGTGTGTGTGTGTGTGTGTGTGTGTGTGAGTGTGTGTGAGTGTGTGTGTATGTGTGTGTACGTGTCTTTTATCTGGAGACTAAAGGGTCAGAGGCAGGGTAGGAACCCTGGATTAGGATTAAATGTTTCTACAACACACAGGAACCATTTGCTCTGGTGCAGCAAACAATCCACTGGCCACTGAAGGCCACATGGCCATTCACGGCATCATTCAGGATGTAGTTCAGCAATAAATCAGGGCATAATTGCCACCTCATAATGCAAACATCCTCAGGAATCCTCGCAGGGAGATGGATTACCATATGGTATGGGCAGAAAAATCTAGAAACAAATCTAAATGTTCAGCGGGTGAAGTGCGTTAAAAAAAAATACTGTATTCATACAGGGAACTATGTATGATCAATTGCTAGAAAGGGGATGGACTTCATCCACACTCAACTGACTGGGCTGCTGCCCCCTCAACTGGAAACTTGCAACTATACTGTTGAGAGGAGAAATCAAATTGCTCTTATTGGTTACTGTAACATTTCAGTAACCTACAGATGGGGAGGGGAGGAGGGGAGAGGTAGCAAAAAGAGGAGGGAGGGAAAGAGAGGGGGGAATTAAAGCAATTTCTCACGGTATTTTTGTTTTGTTTTGAGACAGTCTCCATGAGTTGCCTATCTTGACTCAGTTGTCTGTCCTCCTGCCTCAGCTTTCTGAGTGCTGGGAACTGCAAATAGGTACATGCTCCCATGCCTGGCTTGCAGTGTCATTTCAAAGACACAATTCAGCCAACATGCAAAGTCCTCCACCCCCAATGCAGAAATAAATGTGTGTATGTGTGTGTGTATGTGTGTGTGTCCCAAAGTCCCTCACAGGGGAGCAGATATTAGAGATTTAGCCAAGAAAGATGGCCATGCTAGGTCAGAGAAACCCTGTCTCTAGCTGTACCCTCCTTTTCTTAGACTTGACCTTCACATTGGTGAAGGCAGTTCTGGACTTTCCCAGTTCTCCAACCAGCAGTGTAAGTTGTCATTTATGCAAGAACATAGAGGCCCAGGTGTCAGGCATCCTCAAACCACGCCCTCTGCTTTTCTTCCAGGTGGGGGTGGGGGTGGCTGAAAGCCCATTTTCTTCACAGGCTTTGAGAGCCGGTGTCCCCCGCAGATATAACTAAGTGCTCACCGGGGAGCAAGGAGTGAAAAACTCAGGATTCATCAGCCAGATCTCCCAGGATGACTAAGGGCTTAAAAGGATGAAATGATTAAGGAATCACTCAACTGAGAGACATTACCAAGGAGTCCCTCAACCCTGGGCCACAGTGCATAAGAAGTTCTATCAAAGCCAGGGTTGACTTGCTTAAGTGGGGATGATGACGACTATCAGGGGACTGCTCTGCCAGGGGCAGCACAGCAGCCGCACATGTGTCAGGGCTGCTCAACTGGACGGAGTTCTCCAAGGAGGAGTGAGAAGCCTTGAAGCCACCCTCTTCCAATGAACCTCCCTTTTATGTCCTAAGGGTAAACGCGACATGGCTGCCAAATGGACCGGGCAGCTCCAGGAAAAAGCAGCTGGGGTGGCTTTTCTGCCATCTGCCAAAGTCTGGAGTGTCCTCATTTGTCAGCCCAGTTCTCTGGCTGTCTCCTCCTTGCTGCTCCCGCAGCTAACTAGGCTGTGACTCTCCCCGCCTCTCCTTACACGGCTCCTAGGCTTCGTCCTGCTGTCTCTGTTCTGGTCCCTCGATTCCATCAGTGCCCTGCTAGATAGAATGCCAGATTGTGGCTGCACAGGGTTTCCACGGGGGTTGGAGGTTTCTGATGCACAGATAAAGTTACTCAGATTTCTGGCTTTGCGTGTCACCTGGAAGGCCTCCCCCATTACTTGCCTCCCTTCTACCATGGCAGTACAAGAACTGGTCCCACAAAAGAACATGTCAAACACCAGGGGAAAAGCAAGCTACACTTACCTTGTGGCTCACCCCCAGTAGCAGTGACTGGGCAGGACATCCTACGCCTGACTCCCAGGCCCCATTCTACTTACTTCAGAGAGGTGGCAACAGCAGGTCAGGTACTAAAGTCAAGCTGCAGAGGCCACAGGACAACCCCTTGTCTTCCTCTCCCTAAAGCTGCCTCCCTGGTGAAGGTCTCCATTGCCCTGCATGGCAAGTGGGACATCAGCCAGCAAGGGCTTCGCTAGCTCATTTCCTCTGTGCTAGCACGAAAGAGAAACTTGTAGGCTTAAGTGGCAAAAAGAAAACAAACTTTTAAAAGCAAGCAAGCAAACAAGGAAGTTAAGGGAGGGAAGAAACACTTCATCTCAAAATCCAAAAGTGCTTTTGACTCCTTGTAGCTCCAGGTCAGAGCAGCCACCACCGCCTCAGCGGCCACGGATAGACCGAGCTCTTTCACCAGCCTTGCAGGGAGAACGCAAGAGGCCTCTACAGTTACCCATGTACAATCTTCCAGTGTTGACGCTCCCCTGCTCCCTGTCCATCAAACCCACAGCTCCTTTGGGTTTGTCTTCTAAGAAGAACCACGAGGGTTTACTCCTGCTGTCTCGAAGCTCCCCTTCCCAAGGGCAAGCAAAGTTGCTGGACAGGGTGGCCATGCAGGGGTGAGGCGGGGAGCGGGGATAGAGGAGGCCGAGGTTCAGTGCGGTTTGTTTTCTCTAAATCCCCGGCTGGGATTTGTTTACCATCTTGGTAGCTCTCCTCCGGAGGCCCAGCTCCAGCCAGGCTGAGAGAAGTAGGAGGGACGAATGCCGGTGGTGGTCAGCTTCCCCATAGTGTAAACAACTTATTCTTGAGCAGCAAAGTTTGGGCTCTTACTCTGGGATCACTTGATTCCATTAGTTTGGGGTCTGGAGTGGGATAACACATCATGCTGGGAACACGGGCATGTTAAACTGTTCACCCTACGGCAGGAGGAAGTGGGCTGAAACAGCAGGACAGTGGTCTCCATATTCCTTTCAAGGACATGGCCCTGGTGACCTAACTTCTTCTCACTAGGCTCTACCTCCTGAAGGTTCTACTGCCTCCAATAGCCACACAGCTGATAACCAGGGCTTAGCACACGAGTCACCCCTGTTATATTTATATTTAAAATATAAGCGATAGAAATGTTTCCTCTTGGGAGTGGGTTTGCTCTTTCGAGCATGGACTATTGCAACCTGAGATCACACTTCCTGCCCGGCTTGCCTCGCACGCCACACACACGCCAACTTGTCTTTCTACTGTCGGCCATGTTGAAACACCGCTAGGCCCTTGCCAGAGATGGGTTCTTAGACTTCCTGACCTCTAGAATCACGAATGAAAATGAAGCCCTGTTCTCTATAAACCCATCAGTCTCAGGTAATCTCTCACAACACAGAAAATGGACAGAGACAATGGAAGAGAAATGCCATCGGGAATTCTTTGGGATGTCCCTCCTTCTGTCTCAGCTCCCAAACTCTATCCGTTAAAAAAGACTACCCCTCAAAACATGGGTCTCACGGGCTGTTGGTCAGTTGCCACAGAGCCTTGATAATCAGAAGAATAGTTTTTCCTCCGAGTTTTAATAACAAACTTGAGGAAAAACATTCTTTTTTTAGGAACAAAAAAATCTATCCCCTCACAAAATAAATGTGACCGTGCACGTCTCTGGGTGTCCCTGACAGTGTCACCTGTCAGCTTCACAGGGCGGGACTGAAGAATCGGCCTGTGAAGACCACAGTTCTCTACCTGAATGCCCACAAAGCAGCTGTCATCGCCGAGCAGTGTGTGATTCTTGGTGGCATTTGGTGAGTGGCAACAAAAGAAGTCGGTACTACTGATGTCATGGGGATAATTATACCACTCAACAGCTGCCGGAATCTATTTTTAACATAAATCTCCATGATATACATATGAAAATGAAGGAGTTTTGTAAACCCAGGAGGAAAGGAAGGAAGGAAAGGGCACATGTTTATGAGGCTCTTAGCTGAGAGGGTCTGCGCTTACACCTCGAAGGTCACTGATGGCCGCTGTGCACGGCCTCTTGCTTGCTAGTCCTCAGCTCCCCCGGAAGGACGGACATCTTCCTTTTTCCCCTACTACATCATTTCCCTCACGCCTATTTTCTAGCATCTTCTTTCCTCTGGTTCTCCTCCTGTCTCTCTCCTAACACCCCCAGCCCCAGACATGGTGAGGAGATGCTTAGGAAAGCAAACTTGGTCAGACACACTTGATCTGAGTCTTTGAGGAATGCTGGGAAGTATCATGCCATCCTTAAAAATCAATGTTCCTGTCCAAACAGCCACTGGACTAGTACAAGGGAAACCACCCTCCACTAGGGCCACTCCTCATACAACATCAGGGGATGTCATTTCATACTGATGAATACCGCCTACCACAGAATCCCTTCAGTTCAGCAGTCCTCGTTCATGCCCTCACTGTCATACAGTCGATGAGGTGAGACGCTGCTTAACACTACCCACAGGAAGCAGCCAAGGTGCACACCAACCAGCAGCCCACTGTCACACATACACGTTCTTTGCATCCTCCTGATCCTTCTTGCACAGCCTGGCTTTACCCTCTAGGTCATACTTTTGCTCCAGAGAGGATGTCATGGACATATGCTAACTACTGAGCAAAGGGATCTTCCAAACTCAACTACAGTGCTGTCCAGATGACTTGGAGGGGAACTTAGGGGAGAAAGGAGTTTTTGTTTCAGCTTACAATTCTAGGTTATAGTCCACTATTATGGGGGAGTCAAGGCCGGGACTTCAAAGGGCTCCTCACCTCACATTCACAGTCAAGAGCATAGAGAAATGATGGTACACTCGGTTACCTCCCACATGCGCACTCATGTGCGTGTGCATGCGTGCGCACACATGCATGTGCGTTTGTGTTCAGCTCAATTTCTCCTCCTCTTAGACAATTCCGAACCTCCTGCCTAAGGAATAGTGCCACCAACAGTGGGCTGGGTCTTCCCACATTAATTATCTAAGACAATCTCCACAGACTTGCTTATGGGCCAAACTGAAGTAGACAACTCCCATTGAGTTGTTTTAAACTATATCAAGCTGAAAATTAAAGCTGACCATCTGATCTGCTCCTTATATCACATCTACATAAGAATTCCTTGGGGTTACTAATGATTCATTTAGAAGTCCACTTAAGAGCACTGACATCCAGGTAGAGCATGCCTTTAAGCCCAGCATTTGAGAGACAGAGGCAGAGGCAGAGGCAGAGGCAGAGGCAGAGGCAGAGGCAGAGGCAGAGGCAGAGGCAGAGGCAGAGGCCAGAGGCCAGAGGCCAGAGGCAGAGGCAGAGGCAGAGGCAGAGGCAGAGGCAGAGGCAGAGGCAGAGGCAGAGGGAGGTCTCTGAGGTTTTGAGTCCATCCTGGTCTCAATGAGACACCCTGCCTAAAAAAACAAAATAAAAAAGAATAACCCTAATTATCTACCTCATCTATCAAAATATATAACCCTTATCAAAAACCCATACTGCATCACATGTCTACATCTTATCCTCCATCATCCCAGAACATAAGCCCTTCTAACCCAGGGATGGTACCACTGCCCTCTCAGTTGACCTCTGCCCTTACAAGAGCAGCTGTTGAACGGTGCAAGTAACTCACTGTGGTGCTGTTGGCTCTCCTCTTACGTCCGGCTTTTCCCTGAACTCTGTCAACTCTTCAAGGGTAGCCCATTGATAACAGCCTCCGCATGGGTAAGAGCCAAAGTCAGGGAAGCTAAGCATCGAGCGCACAAGGACACAGCGGGAATGACAAGCTAGTTTGAGCAGACTTCTCTCTCTTACCCCAAACCCTTCTGTTACAGTAACAGTCTTATCACAGTGCAAGTTCACAGTAAATGTCAACGAATAAATGTCTACTTAATCCTAGCGTTTGCTGGCAGGATCGTGTGTGCATAGCCTTGATACACGAAGACTTATTTTATAATAGAGTCATACTAACATGTTCCTCCAGAAGTAAAAGTCAACTGCTAACCTCGGGGCGAAGCTCACAGCAATGGGCTTCTACGGCTGTCACTGGCTCTGCCAGCCAGCTTTCTGCTATTGTCATAAACTGTCGGAAATAGTCAACTGGTGAGAGGGAGAGTGAGGGAAAGGTGGAGAGGGAGGGAGAAGGGGAGGGGGGAGGAGGGAAGAGGGAGGGAGGGGGGAGGAGGGAGGGGTTCATGGCAGCATCCAGGCAGGCATGGTGCAGGAGGAGCTGAGAGTTCTGCTGAGGTTAGCAGTTGACTTTTATTTCTGGAGGAACATCTGAAGGTTGCTAGCAGAATACTGGCTTCTAGGCAGCTAGGATGAGGGTCTTAAAGCCCACACCCATACTGACACACCTACTCCAACAGGGCCACACCCTTTAATGGTGCCACTCCCTGGGCCGAGCATATGCAAACCATCACAATGTGTTGGGATAACTTTGTGTAAAGGTATGTCTCTGTATTTTCCATTGTCGATTCTCCACAGGCAAAGAGCTAAATGCTGGCGGGATAGTGGTACTGTCATATCTATGGCCCGTGGCGGCCAGCCTTATGTTTGTAAATACTTGTCCCTCCACACCTGCTCAGATACATGAAGGTCAGACATCCCTCTCTACCCAGAGGCACTCTAGAATGGTCTCAGAGGTTGTCTCACTGCTGATTGGTTGTAAATAAAGATGCGGTGGCCAATAGCTGGAGCAGGAAATGGAGGGTGGGAGTTTGGGGCAAGGAAGTTGCTGCAAGGGAGAGCAGACACAGAGGCAATAGACAAGGACCACAGATGAGCAAAGAAAGCGACGTAGCCAGCCACGTGGCTGGCCAGTGGCTAGGTCGTCTGGTTAGGTGTAGAATAGCTGGGAGACAGACCAGTGAAAGGTCCAAGCATCGATGTATAGAGGACTCCATGCCATTGTTTATAGTGCTGATGGGTCGGAGAAAGTCCCGCTATAACTGTGGTGACAAAATGCCCAGCTTCCTCCTCCTAGCACTTCTCTCTTAAAGAGCCCACCACCTCCCAGTTGTGTCACACTGGGGATCAAGTGTGGGCTTTGGGAAAATTCAGAGCAACATTGTAGCACTGGTTCACTAAACAAGCTGGGCTCCCTTTAAACGTCCTCTCTAAGGGTCACCCCACCCCATCACTTGCGCTGGAATCATGGCTTCTCCAGTCTTTCCTCATACAATGGGACCTCTGTTGAGGACTGCATCCTTACTTTCTGGGAGCGAGATGTCCAATCTAGCATCGACACACCAGACTCCCATTCCCATTTCTCCAGCCTGGGCCTCCCCCTCAGTAGCAGACTTCCGTTTGTTCATTCTTTACCCCAGCAGGGCCGTTTTGGGGGTAGTTACAGGATCTGGAGCAGAGGCAAAGGGCACCCTCCAGGTGTGTCTGCTTTTATGAGCTTTTCACTATTTTGTTTTCTGGATGCTGTGAGTCCCCAGCTAACTAATCATATATTGGTGATTTGCCTCTCACTCCACTCGACTGCCTCCAGCTGGATGTCCCAGCTTGTTCCTGCCACGAGGGACCTCCTTGGGCCAGCATCAAGCTCACCACACAGGCTTGGCACTTTCAATCTCAATCAATCTGTCTATCTCTCTGTGTCTCTGTCTCTGTCTGTCTCTGTCTCTCTGTGTCTCTGTCTCTGTCTCTGTCTCTGTCTCTCTCTCTCTCTCTCTCTCTCTCTCTCTCTCTCTCTCCCCTCCTTCTCCCTCCTCCACTATAGGAAAACCCCTCCTACCACTCTCTGGGTTGGGCAGAGGTGAAACTCAGCATCCTGGTAGCTCTCCACTTCCTTCTTTGTGCAGCAGTATTGGGGCTCAAACCCAGGGCCCTGCACATACCCAAGCACACATCTGTATCCCTGTGCTGAACCTTAACCCCCCTGCCCTGACTGACCTTTCCTTAGAAACTGGTAAGCGTTTGGTGTGCCCAAGTCACATCTGCTTCCTGACTTTGACGCTTAGAACTGAGTGCACTGCTCTTGAACCCTAGAGCTTCCGTGAAAGTCTGAGGACATGGGATGAGGCAAATTCAGCATCTGAGTCACCTACGTAACCCAAAGGAGACTCTTGTTAGATCAAGCAATTCACAGATCCACAAGAGAGGGAAAGTAAGTGACCCCTGGGAGGGCAGGTGCTGACAGCGCTGCTGTCCATCAGGTGGGCCATCAGAGGCTCCCACGGGCCCTATGCAGAAGTGTGGCCCCCCTGCTAACACTGGGCACCCTGGTCTTCTTACACACCAGAAAAATGATTTTAATCATCTATAAGAACACAAAGTGGCTTGTGGGGTTGCCAGGCTGTACAGGGACCCATAATACAGAGACAAAGATGAGAGAGAAAGATCACCCAGGAGGTCCACAGACAAAGTGGGGTCCCCGGTGCATTTAGGAATGTAATTGTGAACCTCTTCCGAGTACTTTACCCCACCCCTACCCGGTGTCCTAGAAAACGTCCTGCTAATACTAAACTCTATACTCTTCTGTTCCCATCCTAGGGCCCTACGAGGAGTTGAATCACCCACAAACTTCTGAGTAGGGACCTGCCCCTCCCCCAAACAACAGCTTTCTTGACTCATGCGCCAACCTTGTCTCCTCAGGGCAGTTCATGGAAGGAGGGACAACCCTCACCCAATCACTCCCCTTCAGTGTTTGCTACCTCTGGTCAAGACCCAACTTATACCCCAAACTTTGAACTCCATCCATCCTCAGAAGTCATCCACAGGGTCCCAAAAGTGTAAAAAAGGGGGGTCATGGTCTTGCAGTTGGTGCTTACGAACACTAGGTGGCGATATTGCAATGAGAAGATGAAACATTGCTGCGTTCCTATGAGAAACCAACACTAATGAAGAGATTGGGTCAGACACCAGGATAACAAGCCCAGCGGCTGGAATGCATGCTGATGCTGAAATGAGTGAGCACATGAGGTGCATATTAGAGGGTAGCTGCCTGTATTTGATCGTTATGTTATCTCCCTTCATAGAGCAATCCTGTCACCATCAGTTTTCCCAGGGAGAGACCAAATACAAGGATGAGAAGTGACATGTTGAAGATATTAACTCTAAGACAATAGGCCTATCCAGCTCTGTGACCAGGATTAATGCTGGCACGCTGTCTCTTGTAAACTGCTGGGAAAATAGGCCTCGGGTATTCTCATCAGAAAAATGACTACGGGGTACATATATTTAACTGGCTTGATCTGGTCATTTTGTAATGTAGACATACACCAAAACATTGTGTTGCACACAATCAATATCCATAATTATTTGTGAGTTAAAAAAATAATAAAACAGGAGAGTAAAACTTAAAGAACTAAAAACAAAAAGACTACAGGCGGTGCTGTGCCGGAACGCGTGTTTCTGAGTTGACTGAATTGCCCACATTTCTAGGAAGGGCGTAGGTGTGGCCGTCTGGCCAACATCAGCAAACAGTTTTAAGTGCCTACTATGTGTAAGTAATGCTTTGGACCCAAAACTCCTGCAAGCCTCAGGAAAGCCCTGTTTTCTCACATTCTACCCTCAGATGTACAAACAGAGTCTGAGACAGGGGATCTGAGGGACTCAGGAAGTTGGCTGTTCCCTGTCATCCCCACCATGCTGTACCAGGACTGCTCCTGAAAGCTGACCTGGGAGGTCCTGGGACCCCAAGGGTACTCAGCTTCCCTAGCAGGCACCCTAGCTGAATCCATAGATCTCTACCCCCTGATCCTCTGTGTCCGGCTGAACTTCCCCCCATTAAGACAGCCCAGAACAAGAAGGACTCATACACTCAGCCCAATACCTCATCTTCAGGGCTGTCCTCTGAGCACTAGATCATGGAGACAGTGGCATCTGCACCAGCTCATGAGCTTTTCCTCAAATGTTTACGCCCCAAATGTAGAGAGGAGTAACTATTGTGCTGTCCTCTGAGCTCCTGTGACTAAGCAGAGAAAGCCCATGAGGCAGGTGCCCAGGAGACAATTCCAGCACCACAATGTCTCCCAGTTCCCCTTCTTTACTGGGATCCCAAGTGATGGCCAAAGATCACTCTTCTTGTTTTAGAAACCAACAATAATTAAATACCCTGCAGTGGCCTGAGAAGGAACCGAAATAGTCTTAACCGGCTTTTCTTCCCCCCAGCAGCAGGGGGCGCTGCTGAGGCTGGAGCTCACTAGGCATCCACTTTGCCAGGAAACTCTTAAAGTTTACACGTATCCTCATGCCCTTTGGAAAATTCTGGACTTTAAGACTTTTGTCAGTGACTTGCTCTGGAGCATTCAAATTCAATTAAGCTGTAGGCTGGCATCTTCCGGGTCACTGACCCCTTGCGTGTAACCTGCGTGTGGCCAACCTGCACATTGGCGCTCAGAACTCTCTGCGTCAGCCTTTCTAACCCCGTCAGCCAGCCCAGGAGCAAATGCTCTGACCAGTGCCACTTTGCAACAACCTCTAGCACAAAGACAGGCTGCCTGCCTGGTACTGTGGGTCACTTAAGTAACCACTACCACCCAGTGTCCCCTCCTTGGTAGCCAGGAGGAAGGGGATGTCACTCAGGGGATTGGGGGGGGGGCAGCTAGTGCTGATCTTAATGTCTTAGTAAGCATCTGTAGCAGCCATTTCCAAGAGCTGAAACTGGTGGATAGCTGGAGTGACTCTAAGCCTTGTGTGGGGCAGAAGGCTTCTTGTAGACCCTGACATTAGATTGCAGAACTGTCAGTTTGCTTCATGAGCTTCTTGGTTGTCATTATTGCATACATCAGCCTCTGGAGTGCATGATAAGGTTCTCCTGGAGATCAATACAAGGTGGAAGGGGTAACAGACAGTGAGCAGTGTCTCTGTGACAGTGTCACTTACAGCCAGGGACACTGCCCTGTTTCCCATCTGCTTTGCGTTGAACTCACGTTGGCTCCCTGAGACACCTACCCAGCCAGCCGCACAATAAACATTGCCCAAGTGAAGAAAGGTGCATGCAGACAAAAGAGGAAGCCCTCACCCCTTATATTCACCCCGCGGCTCAAAGTGGCTCACATATAATCAGAAACTCCACAGGTGTGACCTTCAGGAGCACAGCCCCCTCAGTTGTGTGCAGACAGAATAATGCAGTGGCCCTCCCCCAGCTACCACACACAAGCTCTGGGAAGGCCATGGTCAGAAAGGCCCACAGATCCCAACTCAGGGCATAGAAAGAAAACTTTTTTTTTCCAACACCAATTATAAAACTAAGAATATTGAGTGGGAAGTCCTAGAAGGTGAAAACTGTTGCCTGGTCTGATCACTTGAGTTCAGTCTCTGGGACCTACAGGGTTAAAGGAGAGAAGTGACTCATTCAAGTGCACACATGTACATGCGTGAACATGCCTGCACATGCACATACTACACACACACACACACACACACACACACACACACACACACGTATATATACTGTGAAAAATTAAACCAAGAGGATACTACCCTCATTTTCTCTGGCTTTGAGTCATCTGTAATACTGTAATATACCTCTCTGACATACTGTGCTTGACTGTAGGTTCCGAGACCTCCCACTCTAGAATAGTCTTGTGTCCCACTCCAAAGGAAGGAGCATGGTCCAGAAAGGTCATGGACGGCCCAGATAGACAACCTCCCTGGGCTACCCCACCTCAGCCAATTACTGTTAGATTACATTCTTTTTCTTCAGTCGTGTATCTTCACCAAAACCAATGATAAAAATTAGTTTATAGATCTCTGGGCTTTAAGTATGAAGACTTGTGTCATGCAAAACAATGTTAGGTGAATTTGTCATTGCTGCCCCTCCCCCCAAATAAAAGAGAATAAATGGGGAGGGAAGGAAGGAAGACAGGAAGATGACAGAAAAGCCAGATAAATGCTTCAGGACTGACCTCTCGCCTCACACACACTGACAAGGTGTAGCTTTGTTGGGCTGGCCTGTGCAGCCCTCGCTGTCACTCGCTGCAGAAAACACGCACAGAAAATTTCTTCAGACAGTGACCATTAATCCTGATTTATTTTTTAATTCAAAAAGGTTGTGTGCAGCATGATGCCTTGCCATGTGTATACATTGTGGGGTACCTAAAACCAGGCCTGTGTGTTAAATACCTCTATGTACTTTCGTGTGTGTTGGGGGATAGTAACACTTAAAAAAATCTGCTCTTAAAATTTTTTCAGGTATTAAACCCTTTGGTACTGTCTGTTGTCACCATGGTGTACAACAGGTGCCCTATCCTTACTCACACTGATTGAAAGTTTGTCTCTTCAGTCACCAGGTCCCAAAGTCATCAGCAAACTGCCATTTCCAACTAAGGCATTTACGATTCTGTGAAGTAAGACTTTATTGTCTGTGTGTCTAGCTAGATTCTCTGAGCTTTCAGATTCATCCATGTTGTCATGAAAACCAGAGTCTCTACCTTAAGAGTGACTAGCATGCCCTCATACATACGAAGCACACTTCCGCTGGCCCATTCTCCTGTAGGTGCACCCTGAGGTTGACTCTGGAGCGTGGCTGCAATGAGTGCGAGGTGTCTCCGGTGTACTGATGTCTGTTCTTTAATCTGTACTCAGCAGTGGGATTGCTGGCTCACCCTGTAGTTCCACTTTAGATCTGTGGAGAGCCTCAGTAGCGCCCCACAGGGTGACTACACTCCCCTGCCTCTTCTCTCCCCTTTCGATGTCCATCTCCCAGGCAACTAAGCAGGTTCTCCCAGAAGCCCAGCTGTGCCAGGTTCCCTCACCTAACACAGATGCCTTTCAACCTCCACATGACTGGAGAGCCTCATGCCCTTCCTCCTGAGACACACTGCAGTCCCGGAAGCCAGAGGTTAAACTACTTCCTTATAATGTGGTCTTGGTACAGAGCCAAAAGGGAATTGCACTCCCACAGAGAATTAATGATCCGTTGTCCAACAGAGTGCACAGCTTAGAACTCTCCTATAACATTCGGCTCAGGTACTGGTAAAGAACAAACTCAGATTTCAAAGACTTCAATCACACTGAAGTACAAATGAACCTGAGTGGCTTTTAGCTGTAGCAGCCAGAATCCCAGCTGTCCACCCCACATGGAGAGCAAGGAAGCCCTTCTATGTCACCTCAGATAGGACCTCAAGAAGTGTGCCCAACATTCGTTCCCATCTTTGAAAAGAATCTGCAGCAAGGTGGAACGCCCCACTTAAAAGGAGTTCCTGAGATGAAATTATGTTTGTAAAACAATTATTAAATATGCACAAACAAGTTTCCTAAATAGTAATAATCAGCGAATGATTGATTAGCAATGAGATGCTGCAGATAGGAGCCTGAAGACTTTAAGAAGTAGAGCCGTGGAAGAAGCTGGCTTGGCTCACAGACCAGAGACAGGTGATGGGCACCGCTGTTGGCCGGCCTGACAGGCATTGCTACTTCTTCTGTTTGCTCCCAAAGGCTGCCTTGGTACCTGGAAGCTGACTACTCGACAGTTCTCTGCTGCTCCAAGTGTGATCCTGGCCCCAATTATCACCAGGAACCACGCTCACTCTGACCACATTTTCTGGAATCTTCCCTGCCCCATCACCTTCAGTAGAGCTGCCTGGACCCGAAGGGTGGTACAGGGCTATGGATACCTGAGCCTCTAATCTACCTGGCCATCTCCTAAGGCCATTCAGACTCCATTACCAAACTTCTCATTCAGCCCTGGGCAGAAGTGTGTCGATTGCCTTTCAGGTGACTAAGATAGAACTCAGTGTCCTGGAGGGGCGCCCAGACGTCACCTAAGCCCAGCTCTGTGTAGTGAGTGTGAGAATAGGAGCGGACAGAAGGAACCAGGGAGGATGAGGAGGGGTGGGGATGGCTTCTAGGATGAGGTAGTGGTGGAAGTAGGCCTTGAGAAGCAGACGAAGGGGGAAATGCACAGGAATTCTACTCAGTTTCCTGTCACTGTAACAGCTAGCTGGGGTCTTCCATTGAAAAAGAAGAAACGTTTCTCTCTGGCTCAGTTTCGGAAGATTCAGACCAAGATCCTTGGTCCTGTGTCTGTGGGTCCATGGGGGCACAGCACATGTGGCACAGACCTGATCATCTCATGGTCAGAAGCAAAAGAAGGTAGGAAGGGGCAGGTGTCCCAATATTCCCTTCATGGACACATCTCCAGTCTCCTTCTTCCCACTAGATCCCCCCTCCCAGAGGTAATTTCGTGGGTTACTGTGATGACTGGTTTCTGTATGAACTCGAGACAAGCTCCAGTCATCAGAGGGCAAGAAGCCTTAATTGAGAAGAGGCTTCCATAAGATCTGGCTATTGACACATCTGTTGTGCATGTTCTTAGTGGTTGATGTGAGAGGGTGGGCCACCCTGGGCCGGTGGTCCTGGGTTCTATAAGAAAGCAGGCCAAACAAGTCATGATGACCAAGCCAGCAAGCAGCTCCCCTCTGTGGCCTCTGCATCAGCTCCTGCCTCCAGGTTCCTGGCCTGTCTGAGTTCCTGCCTTGGTTTCCTTCAGCGGCCGGTGTTCCAGGATATGTAAGCCAAAGAGACCCTTCCCACCCCAGGTTCCTTTTCGTCTGGTGTTTCATCATCATGATATGAACTTAGACTTTAATAGCGACACAGCTAGTGACCAAACTTCTGGTCATGGCCTTTTGGGGGACATTTGCAATGTAAATTACACTAGGCACTAGGAGAAGAATGAGCTAAGACAGGGCCAGGGTCTGAGAAGCTGGGGTGGGTGCAGGGGCCGGGGGCAGGGCAGTGGTTTGCTCCTGCTGGCTCTTTGCTATGGTGATTGCCAAGTTCTTGGAAATTTCTAGCTCTTAAATCTTTGATCGCTTGAGACTGGGCTATTTAGGAGTATGTATTCCAGTTGTTATGATTTATGCCAGGAACTGGCCAATGTTACACACTGGGGTTTTGAACTTAATGGAGGACCAGTTGACTTGCACAGCGCTGGATCTTGTACGTGAAGAACCAAAATCAGCTTGTTGATTCCAGAGGAAATGGGCCCTTGGTCACAAGTCCCAGGACTTTGTGCTGAGGTGGCTAGGCTCTCCCGGTGAAGGGTCAGGCCTTCAGGAAGGGACACAGCCAGGGACTTGGACACCGTCCCGATGACTGCAGGTTTCCAGCTCTGCTTTCTTCTGACCCCAGGCTCTGGCTCTACATCAATTTTTTTGTTTGTGTTTTCTTTTGTTTTGTCCTCTTCCCCCCCATCTCCTCTTTCTCTGTCAACAGCATCTCTGTGACAGTCATCTGGAAACCCTTCCATTTCAGGGCAGCTCTAACTCCTGAAAACTCACTTCCCTTTTCTAGTCCTGGAGGACTACCATTCTCTCCCCCTGGCCTGGTGCTCCTTTCTGGATGGGCCGGCCCCACAGTGGGAGATTTAATGGGCCAGCCCCACAGTGGGAGATTTAATGGGCCAGCCCCATGGTGGGAGGTGTGATGGGTCAGCCCCATGGTGGGAGGTGTGATTCAGAAAATGGACTACTATACCTTCATTGGTCAAGTAACCATCCTGAATACTAAAGCTTACAGTTGACACTGGTATGTCAGGGAAAAGGATGACCTTCCTGGAGGAAACAAAGTCCCGGGCAGAAAGGCAATAGGTGTCAACCTGGAGAAGATGGCAGGTAGGTGGTATGAACCGGGCCCAGTGGATAACTCAGCCCAGGGGCCCACTGGGGAGGATGCCAAGATCGCATCTCCGTTGTGGGTGCTGTGGCTCTGTTATTGGGGCCGAGCACAGATGTAACAAGCATCCTCGGTTCAACAGCAATGATTGCCAGCCACAGGGGGATTCATCTCATCTTAACCCCACACTTGGAGTGCTGAACTGGCTTCCTCCCTTTCTAGTGACGGACTCCATCCTGTCCCTTTATTCCCTTTCCTTCCCTGGTTACTTTGCAAATGCTCAGTGTACTACTGGTAAGTGTCCTCCACCCAAGGCTCCACGACACAAGCTCCACGTTCACATTCACAAGAGGCCTTTAAACCCTCGGTGCCGCCTCCCTTAGCGACGTGGGGTCTCACGGCTGCCTTTGCTTCCCGACGCCAACGTTCAAGATGTTTGCTTCTAGCAGCTCAGCGCACTGCCGTTAGCACATCTTACAGCTTTAATAAAGAAGCAGCTTTTCACAGTGGCAGGAGTGTCAGACTGCAAAAGTGGAAAGGGCTGGAGTAGGACTGGACAGAGGCAGGAGCGGCTCCAGGGCCCAGGGCTAAGTGGAGGGAAGAGGAGGCCAAGACAGACAGGGAGAGGCTCTGGAGAAGAGCGGGGCAGAGAAGGGGCTCTAGGACGAGGGCGTCTTTGTTTCTCCTGGTTGTTTGCTGTTGGATTGTGTTTGCCCCTGACTGATCTCGTGGGGCTCCAGATGTACGTAGGTTATAATTTGCTAAGTCCGATGACAGAAGTTACTGTTTAAAAAGAACCACTCAGGGGAAGTTTGGATTTTTGCTTATAATATAGATAAAGAAATGAGTATCAAAGTGACTGAAGTGGAATCCATGCACATACACACACAAACACACACCATACACACATACACACATACATATACATACATACACACAATACACAGACATATACACATACCATACACATACACATACATGCACAACACACATGCACAACACATACACCATACACAACACATATATAACACACACATTTGTGTATATATATACATATATACATAAAACACATATACACATGCACATACATAGACACACACATAGACACACATATATACATACAACACACACATATATACATACATATACACATACAACACATATACACATGCACATACATAGATATACACATAGATATACACACATATACACACATATATATGTATACATACACACACACACACACACACACACACACACACACACACACACACCATGCCAAAGAATATTAAGTAATTTTCAGAGCCAGGCTTCCCATCACATGCTTGTAATCCCAGTGTTTGTAGGTAGAGGCAGGAAGATCAGGAGCTCAAGGCCAGCTTCAGCTACATAGTTTGAGGCCAGCTTATTTTACATGAGATAGAGTATCATCAATAATAGTAATTAATGATAGTGATAATATTATAGGCTGGAGAGATGGCTCCGTGGCTAAAGCACTTGCAACAGAGTCAGGAAGATTGAGTTTGAGCTCCCCACAAATGAAAGGTTGTCAGATGCAGTCAGTGTTCACCTGTAATCCCAACCCTGAAGAAACAGACACTGGGGAGCCCTTGGACAAGTTGGCTGGCTACCCTAGCCAAAATCGACAAGCTCAGTTCAGCTGAGCGATCCTGCCTCAATAGATTAAGTGATGAGCAATCAAGGAAGACACCAGATCTGGGCTTTGTCAAACACATGCCTATTTACATGCAGACACACATGCACATGCAAACATACATGTATACATATGCACATAGCACAGTAGACAGCTCAATGGACTTTTACAAGCTGGGTAATTAGCACCCAAATCCAGGAATGAAATGTTCGTAGCACCCAGGAGGATGCTCCCTTCACAATGGCCTCATTTCTAACAAGGGGAATCAACTCTCAGTAGTCTGAATATGCTGGTCCAGGGAGTGGCCCAGGGAATGGCACTACTTGGAGGTGTGGCCTTGTTAGAGGAGGTGTGGCACTGTGGGTGTGGGCTTTAAGACTTTCCTCCTAACCAGTCTTCTCCTGTTTGCCTTATAACAAGATGTAGAACTCTGAGCTCCTCCTGCACCATGCCTGCCTGGGCATTGCCACGATCCCACCTTGATGATAATGGACTGAACCTCTGAACCTGTAAGCCAGCCCCCATTAAATGTTGTCCTTGGTCCTGGTTTGTGTTCTCAGCAGTGAAATGATAAGACACAGTTGTGTGGCTTCCTGTTCTGCGTGTATAAATAGACCCGTGTGGTATCTTCTTCTCTTGGGGTCCAGCCGCCTCGGCTCAGCAGCATCCATGGAGCACTCCTCACACCGACTATGGAGCGAGGACTCATTCTCACCAGTGCAGAAGTCTCCTGGATGAGCGCACCACAACCGATCTCTGGCCATGGGCGTTGTGGCGGGACTTGACATACTTGGCTGACAGTTAATGTGAAAACTCATGATAAGTTCCTTATTCCCCGAACCGTCCAGTTGTCTGGCATCAGGCCACAGAGCAAACTTAGCAGGCCTGAGTTTAGCCAGGCCAATCATGGAACAATGAATTATGAATTATGAAGCCATATGGCAAGAAAGACAGGGGGAGACTGATGATACACACACACACACACACACACACACACACACACACACACACACACACACACACATATTGCCCCGTGCTGGATATAATTCAGACATCATCACTAAACTGCAGAACGCTGTGGCCTTCCTGAAACTCCCTCCATAGTCTGTGCCAGCCTCACAGTGACATCAGAACAGTGGAATGCGTCGTGTAATCCCTGACCAACATGCTGTGGTTATGTGACCCTCAGTATGGCTAGTTTTTGTTATGAGACATATCCAAAACCTACTCATTTTACCGAGAGAGACGCCGATCTGGTTTAAATTACTTTTCCCGCTGGCTCACCGGTTTGTTCTTCTTATCTCCGCGTGTGTTTGCTTTTCAGAAGGAACTGAGCCATTCATTAGGCAGGAAGTAGGACGCGCTGAGCACGGAGAAGCCAGCCCACCCCTCCACCTGGTTTGTAGTTAGAAACACAGTCTCTGCTGTAAGAATTTTTATTTTATTAGAGTTGACATTTACTCCTGTACTTGCCTTGCAGAAAGCCACTCTCCCAAAATAAACTCTCAAAGCCCTGTTGACCTTGCCATCTGCATGAATTATGTAGTAGCGAATGTTACGTCCCCACTCACGGCTTTGCCTAATGATCAGACTTCCTGTTTCCTATGTGAAATGAAAGACGGGGCTGGGGTGGGGAAGCAGGGAGAGGGGATACACGAGAGGAGACGTTGCAGTGACGAGTACTAGATCCATGTGATGGCATCTTGTAGCAGTCACATCCTGTAGCAGTCACGGGTAAGAAGCACGTGGGAGCATTTATAACTTGCAGGAAATACTGTTAACCCTGCCAATTGACTCAGTGCGTATCAATACTGTTTTGGATAAGAACTGGGGAAGAAAGTTGTCAGTAGTCCTAAGTCATTCTCCTCCATCATCAGTCAGTTCTCCATCTGGGAGATAAACGTTGGCTTCAACGACTTTCAGTTTGAAGTAGTATTGCGTTTTGATCCAGGAAAGAGGAAAACATCAAAAGCCCAAAGACCTGGATGTGGGGCCCTGATCCCTGCCGAAGGACAACACAAGTTCTCTCCTAGGTAAACCAGCCTCACTGAAATCATGGCTGTCCCCAATACAAGAACATGTCCTTTACTCTTCTGCTCTTACATATTCCGTCTGTATATGTATTCTACTTCTGTGAGGAAGGGCCATGCATATGAACAGGCGAACCGTCTAGACACTGCAAATGATCTTCGGTTCAGCCCCATGATGGCCTTGGTTTTATTACTTCAAACCTTGAGTGTGTAAGTGGGGCTGTTGGCAAGCAAAAGGAAGGAGGCCCGGGCTTCAGGATCAATGATCAATGCTTTTTAAATTAAGATATAAGTTGGAAAACAATGCTCGTCTCCTTTCTAAATGCAGGCTGTTGACTCTCAGGGGCACACCATCCTCATCCATACAGAGGGAAGGCCTCTTCTGAGGGCATTTGGAGAGGCTGGGAAGCCTTTTAGCTGTAAAAGACCCAGGAGCTACCAAGTCCCCGAAGTTCAGGCTTCACGGCTTTTTAGTCAAATGGGATCCTGTGGAGGTGAGGTGACAAGCGGGCAAACATCAAGTTTGGTTGCCAGTGCCAGGGCCGACGTTGGATGGCATAATGGACCTTAGGTCATGCGGTAGATATGCAAACAGGAAGAAGAGGGAACGTATACATTTGCAGCAAGCCAACCGACACTCAGTGTTAGGGATAAAGATTCAGTCTGCCTTCAGGCAAGCCAGTCTAGTGATGACCAGCTAATGATAATGAGGGTGGACCGCACGAGATGTGGAGCTCAGTGAACTGTAAGCCCAGCATTCTCCATCCACCCATGAGGAAGCTGAGGCCCAGAGAGAGGAGAAATTGCTTGACGGAGGTTACCTGGGCCCCACCTCAGACTCAGTTTCTTTTTTCATCAACTCCTTCCCAAGTGTTCTTTCCCAGAAGGGCTGTTACTGATACAGTGGCTTGTGCATGCGTGCGTGCGTGCGTGTTTCGAGTCTAAGCGGGTGTTCTGCTTTTAATCCTGCTTACAGCTTGGATAGGTTTGTGACCTTGAGGTTTATGTACTAGAAGCTTGGTCCCCTGTTTATGGGTATTAAGAGGTGATGGAACCTTTAGAGAAGTGGGTCCTAGTGAGAGGAAATGAGGTTATTAGGAGTCACCCTTGAAAGAGACTAGTGTGAGTCCTGAATGGGTAGGTTAGGTCTCTAAGGCTGAATTGGTTACTTATGACTATTACGAGGTAAGTCTGGCTTCTTTGCCTCATGATCTCTGGCTTTCTTTCTTACCTTGTGATCTCTCTCTTTGTCTCTATCTCTGTCTCTGTCTCTCTCTGTCTCTCTGTCTCTCTCCATCTCTGTCTGTTTGTCTCTGTCTCTCTGTCTCTCTCCATCTCTTTGTCTCTCTCTGTCTCTGTCTCTCTCCATCTCTTTGTCTCTCCCTTTCTGTCTCTCTCTGTCTCTCTGTCTCTCTTCTCTGTCTCTCTCTCTCCGTCTCTCTCCATCTGTCTGTCTCTGTCTCTCTGTCTCTGTCTCTCTGTCTCTCTCTCTGTCTCTCCCTGTCTCTCCCTCTCTTTCCATTTCTGTCTCTGTCTCTCTGTCTCTCTCCATCTCATTCTCTCTGTCTCCCTCTCCCCATCTCTCTGTCTCTTCAGTGTGAAAGGTTCAGTGTGAAATTGGAAGAGGGCCGTCCAGCTCACACGGAGGATGTCCTCAGCTCACTAACTCATCTTAGCGACCAATCACTCCTACTTCAGCTCCTCCTCCACCTGGTGAGGCCTCCTGTCCTGCCACAGGAAGTCAAGGATTGGGCTCTCTGTCCCCTCCTCCCGACCTGCCTGCGTCAATAATGGTGTCTAATTCAAGAGCCTTCAGTGACTGTGGGCTAACTTTATATTTTTCCATCCCACCCCAGCCTGGCTCAACGTCCTCATCCTGTTAAATTCCTTCATGAGAACGTCCCTTCAGGATGAGCCAATGAGATCTTCTGACAGAGTCCCCGAGTGCCCTCTGCCAGCCTGTCTAAATCCTACCTATTTCTCAGGATCTAACTCAATTGCTCCATGCAGCCTCCCCTAATCCCTGTGCCTGATGGAGATTTATCTGTGCTCTGCACTCTCAGAACACGTTACCGCCACCCGGCTTGTTACTCCAGCTTCCCTTTCTGCCTTGGATCACTGTTACTTAAGACTGTCCTAACTTTCTCCTCAGACCAGGAGTTTCCCAAGGATATAGGGTGTCTTAGCCAGGGTTTCTATTCCTGCACAAACATCATGACCAGAAGCAAGTTGGGGAGGAAAGGGTTTATTCAGCTTACACTTCCACATTGCTGTTCATCACCAAAGGAAGTCAGGACTGGAACTCACACAGGTCAGGAAGCAGGAGCTGATGCAGAGGCCATGGAGGGATGTTACTTACTGGCTTGCTTCCCCTGGCTTGCTCAGCTTGCTCTCTTATAGAACCCAAGACCACCAGCCCAGGGACAGCACCACTCACAATGGGCTGGACCCTCCTACCCTTGATCACTAATTGAGAAAATGCCTTACAGCTGGATCTCATGGAGGCATTTCCTCAACTGAGGCTCTTTTCTCGGTGATAACTCCAGCTTGTGTCAAGTTGACACACAAAACCAGCCAGTACACAGGATATGGGCATGTTCTCTCTCCTTCTCCTTCTCTCTCCCTCCCTTCCCCTCCCCATGGTCTCACTATGTAGCTCTGGTTATCCTAGAAGTCACTATGTAGACCAGGATGGCTTTCAACTCACAGAAATGGGCCTGCCCCGCCCCCGCCCCCGCCCCCGCCCCCGCCCCTGCCCCCCCCCCTGCCCCTGCCCCCCCCCTGCCCCTTGGTGAGTGATGGGATCAAGGTGTGCGTCACCAGGCTTGGCTGATTTGTCTTTGAAATTGACAAAGTATCTAGCAAGCATTTGACATCTGGGGCTCAAATTCAAGATATTTCCCATGCATATTTATCTGCATCCCTCCAGCTCGGTCCATTTGACTTCTGCATTCTATTAATGAAACCACTTTCTTTCCAGGTCAGGGTACCACCTCCCTCCTGCTCCCCCAAACCCAGACTCCTTCCTGGTCACTTTTCCTGAGCAGATCTCTGTACCTACTTAAAGTTACATCCATTCCCCACCCCAGAGCCACTTCCTGGCTTCATCTTATTATGACCTGAGCTTTTGTGAGGCAGTTCAACCTCTTCCCCCCCCCCCATCAAATTCACCTAGCCAAAAAAGCAGCAGCTCAGACTCACAGCAGAACCCCATATGAGCTCCCTCCTTCTCAGGAGCCGTGGATGACTCTGGTGATCCTCCCGTGGTGATCCTCCTGTGGTGGTCCTCCCGTGGTGATCCTCCCGTGGTGATCCTCCCGTGGTGATCCTCCCGTGGTGATCCTCTCATATTGGTCCTCCCATGGTGATCCTCCCATGGTGATCCTCTCCTTGCCTGCAGAGTCTGACTGGACACTGGAGAGCCTTCCAAGTCCCAAGCGTTCCATCTTGGTTTCATTCCTGCCATGTCAACCACATTGCCTCCCAACTTCCACCTTTGCCCTAAGGGGTCTCAACCCTCTTTAGTCCTGGGCCACATTCTGTATCCCAAGTAGGCCTTGGGTCCACTCACCAGAGATCATCTCTGGATGGGCCGGTGCAATCCGTTCTAAGGGTTCTCGGGCCCACCCTTTCCTGTGTTCAGGATTTCAAAATGAGTTTGTAGGAAGGCAGTCTTTATTAATTTTTTATTATAGTCGGTGACTAACAAGTTCAACTTTTATGAATAAGGTTATTAAAATATAAGATTTTAATAAACCATTTCTAGATATGTATTTGGTCCTTTCTCATAAACCTTATTTTCGCTCGCCACGGTACATTTGCTACACTGGCCAACCTGCTGAGGAGTCTCTTTGACGGACAGCCTCTCCCTTTTCCTTGGCACTCTTCCATGGGAGAATTCTACTGGACATCGGACCTTCTTCGTTTTTCACATTTGGCACATAACCTAGACTGGATGGCTCTCTATTCCCGCTTCCTGCCTAGAGCATCTCTCCCCTAAAGATGAATTTTTTTAAACTTGTTTTTTTTAAACATTTATTTATTTATTATGTATATATACATCATACAGCTTTCTGCCTGCCTGTATGTGCCTGCAGGCCAGAAGAGGGCACCAGACCTGATTATAGATGGTTGTGAGCCACCATGTGGTTGCTGGGAATTGAACTCAGGACCTCTGGAAGAGCAGTCAGTGCTCTTAACCGCTGAGCCATCTCTCCAGCCCTAAAGATGAATTTTTTACAAAGCTTCAACCTTGGTCCCCCAACCGCAAGCCCCTGCTGTACCTGTGGGATGCAGGTCAGGCTCCGAAAAAGGTCTCCCTCCCTGCCCTTCTGTCTGTGGGGACAAAGCGGCTTTCTCTCCTCCACCCCTCTACACTGCCCGTTCCAATTTGAAGGACGTTCCCCCACATACTTTATCCCAGAGAAGGCAAACACACTGTTTGAGGCCTTTGAACTGGAGCTGGAAGAAGCCATCTGCTAGCCCTGTGGGTTAGAGATGGGACTTTTCTCCCACAAATGCAGATCTGTTGCAGTCAGCCAGACCGAGTTCCTCGAGTTTCTCGTGTCTCCTGTCTTAACATTTTGCTACCTCTGATGAAAGGCCACGCCTATCAGGGAATGGCCAAGTCCATCAAGGGAAATGCCACGCCCATCAGGGAAAGGCCACGCCCACCAGAGGAGTATAAAGCTTCACTATTCGGGAGGTACCAGATGGAAAATGGCTTACTGCAGCAAGCATGTCCTAGACTGGATTCTACTCCCACAGTTTCACACCCGCACCCACACCCAAACTGTGCACGAATCTGGAGCTGGCCAGAGTTCAAATATCAGCTCCAGCATTTAGTAGCTATTTAACCACAGGCAAATGACTTAGGCTCTGCGCCCACTTTTCCCTCCTGAAACGACCCATACAAAAACCTAACTCAGAAGGTTTTCCAGAGGGTTAAAAGTGGGTTGAGGGCTAGAGAGAAGGCTCAGTGGTTAAGAATGTGTGCTCACGGGGTTGGGGATTTAGCTCAGTGGTAGGCGCTTGCCTAGGAAAGCAAGGCCCTGGGTTTTGGTCCCCAGCTCCAAAAAAAGAACCAAAAAAAAAAAAAAAAAAAAAAAAAAAAAAAAAGAATGTGTACTCACTGCTCTCAAAGAGGACCAGAATTCAGTTCCCAGCACCCACGTCGGGCAGCTCACAAACCCCTGCCAGTTCAGTTCCGGGGTGATACGATGCTCTTGGCTTCCACACACACCTGTGCTCACGTGAACAAACCCATGCCCAGACCTGTACATTCAATTTAATTAAAAAATTAAAATAAAACCTTTAGACAAACAGGTTGAAAATCCTACCCCATGAAAAAGCATCTCCCACACAGATAGCACTGGATAAATATTAACTACTTAGAAATCACAACGTTCCCAGTATTAATATTACTTGTCTACATGGAATAGCAGAGACATCCTAGAGGGAACATGCCTTTGTGAAGCTTTTGAAAAACACGCCTCCCTGGCTACTCTAAACAGATCATATCAGACTGTCTTGAGGTGCAAATTGGATGAGACCAAGAAGCCAGGACAACTTATGCAGTGTAGGATCCTAGACTGTGGTGAACACACACACACACATACACACACACACACCCTGCAATTTGCAAAATATAAATGAGTCCCGTAGACTGATTAACAGCATCATGCTGATGTGAGTGTCCTGGTTTTCATAAGTATGCCAGGGAGACATTTGAAGAATGCTAGGTGAGGAAAACTGCATATGTTAATTTTTGCAAGCTTTTATAAGTCTGTGCAAAATAGATTTTTAAGATTTGCCTGGGCGAAGCATGTGTGACACCTTCCATTGAGGGGTGAACTTGATGTGCACCCTCTCCCATCAGACTGCCTACAGCACAGCTGAGTGCCTGCTCCAGTCAGTGAACTGAACAGGTGGGAATGTGTTTACCCAAGGCTGGCCTTTCGGATAGCAGAGACTTTCCTGTCTCAAAGCTCCGTCTTGGAGTATTTAGAGCTACAGAGAGAGTTACAGAGAGATGCTAGGTGGGAAATCCTCCCGGGGGTTCAGAACTTTCCAGATGGCTCTCACGTGGCCACAGCTGTGTTTTCTTATCAGACAAACACATTACATCTCTATAAGTCACTTCACCTGAGGGGCTGCAGAGATGGCTGCGCCATTAAGAACACTGAGTTTTGTTTCTAGGACCCACGTGTCAGCTGACCACTACCTCCAACTCCAGCTCCAGAGGATCCAGCATCCTCTGAACTCTTCAGGCACCTACACTCACATGTGCCCATATCCACACACTGACACTCACACACACTCACACACACACACACACATACACACTGACACACTGACATTCACACACTGACACACTGACACAGACACACACAGACACTGACACACACTGACACTAACACAGACACACACTACTAACATAGACACAGATACACACACTGACATACTGATGGCTCACACACATACATACATTGACACATACAGACACACACACACTGATACTGGCACACACACACAGACAAACACACTATTGACATAGACACAGACACACACACTGACACATTGATGATGGTTCACACACACACACACACACTGACACATTGACGCTGACTCACACATATATACATTGATACACACAGATACACACACACACAGTGACCCACACACTGACACACTGACACAGTGACACTGGCACGCACACACACACACACACACACACACACACACTGATACTGGTGTACTCACTTGCACATGCACGCACACACAAACACACATGTGCACACACACAAACACACATGTGCATGCACACACATATACACTCTAGGTGAAGAGCCCTGACCGTACCTCTCATGTAGAAGCAGTGATAATGAGGAAATGCCCTGGGGAGGGAAAGCAGGGGTCACAGCCCCCCTCCACAAACACATTATGACTTCTTATGTGTGCCTTTGGTGACCATTTAATACCATGTGTTCCTTTGGCCGCTGTCCCTGTAAATTTACAAGCACCCTATAAATGACCATTCAATTCTTTTCTGGCCCACAGGACATAACACAGTTCTGCTGCAGACCCAGCAATGTAAAACACTGTTTTTAATTAAACACGGCCAGGGCTTCCTCTATGTGCCCCAGAAACTGTTAAGTAGATTTCCGAGGAGTCAGACCTCTTTCTAACTCTGCTGAGCTCCTTATATTTGTTATTCGAATACTAACGAGAATTCATATACTCGCCTTCCCCTGAGTTCCTGTGTCTTATTTTGAGATGTGTCTAAAAGTAAAATGTTTTCGGTTGAAGTTCCTCTTAAACGCTGCAATTGACCATCATGGGGTGGGGGGTAATCTTTAGGAAACAAAAAAACTTCTGACTTAATCCTGAGAGGCGCAATGGTAAAACAGCTTTCACTTCCAGGAGAGCAGGGATCTCTTATTCTTGAGCCAAATACGATGACAGGCATTCGGGATGATAATTACAATATTCCACACTTGAGTGACTGCATGTGCTCTCGGCAGTTACAGAACAAAGGAAGCCATATATCAAGCCAAATAGACTGGTGGAGCCACAGGTAGGCGAGTTACAGCTAAGCAGAGAAAGCATTTGCTGTAGGCTCAGATGCTGGCTGCGGACACTCCTAGCGTTGGGGATTGGCGGCAATTAGTGATCCGCTAAGAATACACTACAGAAGTTTGACTGCTCGTCAAAGAGGTATTAGGTCAGACACAGGGATTGCTCTCAGGGGACTAAGGACAGCCCAAGGTAATTTAGCTCTGGATCTGCCACATTCTAACTTTCTACAATCATGAAAGAGAATTCTAATCAGTCATTTTGCCTTGTAGAATATTCAGTTTAAGTGTTGCCTCCGAACTCTAGTGTTCAGAGGCAAGACAATTCTGAAATCCCATTTCTCAAGGGCCTGAAACATCACCTCATGTGTGGGAATCACCCAGGAGGAACGTGAAAAAAAAAACCGCCATGATTGACTGAGCCCTCTGTGGGCCGGCCCAAGACGCAGCTATCAGATCTTGTTTACATAGGCACGGAGGCAGGAGAATGGACCCCTAAGACCTGGAGGAGCTAACTTCAGGCTTTGTCACACAAACTCGCAGAAATAAGAGAGATGCAGGGAGCTGCATCAAGCCATGCGAACTCGTATTCACAATTGCCCTCCATGCTCCACCACCCAACAGGCCTGCTTAGAGCCTGGTCCGAAGCCCCAGCCTTTGATCTGGGTTCTTTGCAGCCAGTGAGTGCCTATTCTTCAGGCTGCCTTTGGTGGTGTCCAGAATAGATGTTACAATAACGAAGGGGAAAGGCGAGAGGCACGAAGAACATTCCAGTAAGTTCTCCTTACAATCCAAGATGAATCCTTCATTCATTCACAGTCGAGAGGCAGTACAACTTTAATGTAGGTATTTCTAGAGACAGGTTGGCGAGACCAAGGGAAGGGAGGAGCGAGTGGTGGAGGGAGAAAGGGGAGAAGAGGAGGAAGAGAGAGGAAGAGAGGGAGAAAGGAGAGAAGAAAGGAGTCACACGTTGAGATGAGAGAGTGAGAGGAGAGACAGAGGAAAAGAGGGAGGGGGAGATGGAGATGGAGAGATAGGGAAAGGGTAATGATAAGAATGAGAAAGGGGAGAGGAGAGAGGGAAAGAAGGAGAGAGACACACAGATTAAATAGACGTGTGTGCATGTATGTGTGTATGTGTGTGTATGTAAGAGAGAGAATGAGACAGCCAGAGAGAGAGAGAGAGAGAGAGAGAGAGAGAGAGAGAGAAGAGCAGAGCATTATGCTCTTAACCACTGAGCCATCTCCAGTTCCAACATCTCCATGTTCACCTGGCTTAGGCTAGAACACTGCACACAGGAAGACCCGCTGGTCTCAGCTCTGTCACTTTGTCTCTGTCGACCTCCAAGCAAACATAGCAACCGCTATACTTAACCACTGTGATTATACAAAGATAAATATATCCCAGGGTTTGCTGTAACACATTTATTATTATAAGTTCATTTATATGTTATATTTTATATATAATAATGTAAGCATTTATACTACACTGATATTGTAATTATCATACTGATATTTCCTCCTCTTACTCCTGAGGCAAAGTCTCACTTAGATGAATTAGCCTCCTGCCTCCACCCGCCAAGGGCTGACATTACAATCCTGCACCACCACACCAGACCTTTCCTTTTGATTTTAAAAGAAGTGAAAAGGAGAGTGTTCCTGTGGTCCTCAGAACATATCACCAGCCTTAGGTACCACAGTTACCACAGCTGAGAGAAGTCTGCCGTCTCCTACAATCTAGCACGGTGGCCTGGAGCATGTGCTACCCCCGCTCACGTCCCAGGCTGCTTGCTTGCTCCTCAGCAGGGAGAACAGGACACGGGAACCTGCTGCCCTCTCGGCATCCACCAGAGCAGAACGTCCACGCGGACACAAGGTCAGCTCTCCAGGTGGGTCAGAAGCAATAGGGACATTCCTCTTTCCAGAAGGGGCTCAGGCTGGCCGGGTTTGTTCCCAGACCCCCGCCACAGCAGGGGGCAGCCACCAGGAATCAGCAGACCATAGTGTCCCTACTGGTGCAGGAGCAGCGCTATGGACATGGCTATAGTTTAGGCGACCTGAGCACATGCTGCCAGGCGCACAGATCCCACAGTCCAGTTTGCAAACAGCCTCGACCTCCAGGTCCAACCTGCTTGTCTTATCCCAAGGGAGCAGCCTCTCTAGTTTCTGATGCTCCCTTTTCTCTTGCCCCTCCCCCTCCCTTCCTCCTGTCTTTCCCTGTGGCTTCTGCTTTTCCACACCCCCAATCCCAACCCCTTGTCTTTGCAGCTGCATGTTACTGCTCACTGGCCATCTGGCTTTGGCCTGCAATAGGCTAACAAGCCCTGAAACCACCAGGGCCTGTAGGGCCTCCTCTGTGCCAAGACCTTTCAGGGTAAGAACAGACTGATAGGTGACAGTGGCTAGCCCGGGTTGGGAGCCCCTGCAGTGAGCAGCAGGGCTCAGCAGCCACCTCAATGCCCTGGGATGAGACAGTGGTCACACAAAGAGGACAATGGAACAGCATGCAGCTATGAAAAGAAGACCAGGGAGGATCTTACAGAAATGAACGAAGCACTTCCCAGGTCACAGTGCCAGGAGGGGAACAAAGGCGGAGGGCAACAATGTCTATAAAGCAGAGACTGTTATAGATGAGAAAGGCTTTCTCTGCAAGAGGACGTTACAAGGAGGACAGCTGCAAAAGCAATTTATTGACAAGGTGAGGTAGAAAGACTGTAAGGGAAGAAGGACCCTTTACTAAGTCTATTGCTTGTGTAGTTTGGAATTTCAGAGCACATCATCATCACCATCATCATCATCATCACCATCACCATCATCATCATTGTCATCATCACCATCATCACCATCACCATCATCATCACCATCATCATCATCAATAATGAAATTGTCAAGACCCAATTCGGGGGTCGGGGGGAGCAGTTCAAAATGGGATAGAAGCAGAGACAAAGGCCCTAGTTATACTATAAATAAAAGAAGGGCCATAGTTAAAAGAGCAGGGCCCAAAGCAAGATTATCTGCTTTAAAGAAATGTGGACAGGTAGTGGACCAGTGGTTGCCTGTGGGCCTCCCCCCTCACAGGCGTTGCATATCAGACATCCTGCATGTCAGATGTTTATATTATGGTTCACAGCAGTAGCAAAGTCACAGGTATGGAGCAGCAAGGAAATGATGCTATGGTTGGGGGTCACCTCAGCACGAGGAGCCGAATTCAAGGGTCGCAGCATCAGGAAGGTTGAGAACCGCTGGAATGGACCACGCTTCTGAAGCCATTTCTAGTGCTAGCACCACCTTAGATGGATTCTAGGACTGACCAGACGACAACATGCACTGAAGGAGGTAAGAAAGCCATCTCTCTCACTGTAGGCAAAGACACAGTAAGGAGAGGGACAAGAAAGGCTGGTGTGCAGCCCGAGGTCTGCTTCGGGAAGGTGTGGACTTTGATTCAGTCGAGGTTATTCCTAAGCACTTCAGAAGTCACCATTTGTATAGGCATGTGTGGGACACCTGCATGTGTGGGGTGCCTGCATGTGTGGGGTGCCTGCATGTGTGGGGTGCCGCATGTGTGGGGTGCCTGCATGTGTGGGGTACATGCATATGTGGGGTGCCTGCATGTGTGGGGTGCCTGCATGTGTGGGGTGCAGGCATGTGTGGGGTGCAGGCATGTGTGGGATACCTGCATGTGTGGGTACCTGCATGTGTGGGTACCTGCATGTGTGGGGTACCTGCATGTGTGGGGTGCCTGCATGTGTGGGGTGCCTGCATGTGTGGGGTGCCTGCATGTGTGGGGTGCATGCATGTGTGGGGGCCTGCATGTGGGGGTGCTGCCTGCATGTGTGGGGTCAAGCATGTGTGAGGTACCTGCATGTGTGGGGTACCTGCATGTGTGGGGTACATGCATGTGTGGGGTACATGTGAACACAGAAAGGATGATTAAACGAGGGTAGGAATCTAAATGGAGGGCACATGAGAGAATTCTTTGTGCTCTGTGATTTAAGTCTGATATTTTTTAAGACGTAACGTGAGTGGCTCACATCAACAATGAAGGCGCCTTTAAAAATTTTTCCATTCAAACTGTTGCAAATGCAGTGTTTAAACTGACAGACACCACATGGCTTTAGAACTAGGGTATAATGTGCTTTACTCTGTACCGTCTTGACAGTTTAAAAAGTTCTTGATAATAAACCATAAAATTCTCCCATCAATCAAAGAATCATCGATACTCCGGGAAAGGACTCGGAACAATCAGCGTAACTTCTCTTTTTCTCACTTGCAAATAATTGACAGCAACTACAGCTTATTCAACAACAACGCAGGGTACAGGGCCCGCAAACATCTAGATGCCTATCACAGATGGCAGGAGGGGACAATAAGACTTCATAGCATCACCCACTACCCCCTAACCAAGCCCCGGCATGAGGCTCTGACCCAGAGAGCGGTGCGGTCTGTCTCTGAGACCATGTGTCTTGGGGGTCTTGTTTGTTCCCCATGGCAGCCTCTCAGCTTCTGGGGCTCCACTCCTCAGGGCTATCTCTCTCAGAGACTGAAGGGAAGCTGTTTATTCTCGTGCCTTAAATTACACGAGAGGCAGCAGCTAACTGGCCAACATGGCTCAGGTGGCTACCTCGGATCCAGTAAACTCTTTTCTGTTCTCCACACTGGACCCTCTCTGCAGACAGATTAAGTGCAATTTCTGCACAGAATCCCAAGGGGGCTTGAGAGTCTCAGGCACACGCCATGGACCCCAGAGTGAAGACTCCAGTTGGGAGAGTTTAGTTCGGCTGTTGTTGCTTGCTTCTCTCCACCCCTCTCAGACGTGAAAGGCACAGGGACGTGAGTCATGAGGATCTGCACAATGTAAACCTGTGTTCCTACCCCAGCAGCACGTCTTATACCGACTGGAGCAAAATGCTCCTCCGATACAGGCAAAGCAACTGCAGTTACCCTTCGAGTCTCATTTCCAACTGACGGCAGCAGCCACGTGTCTTCCCAAACCACGACTGCACGCCCCTTGAAGCACCATGCCCACCTGCGGTGGCAGCAAACAGCGTCTCTGTGAATTGTTTAACCGCACCGATTGCTGCTGCCTGCGCCCTTGCCACCCACGTCATCCTCTCAAGTCGAGTACGGATTCTAATCTCTCTTCCTCTCCTATTTCCCTCCTGGATGCTGTGACATCAAAACCAAAACAACTTCTAGGCCTCCCTTTCCTGAGTCTCAAATAGCCTTCTCCCACACCACCCTGAGCTGCACGCTTTGGTCAGGATTCTGAGTCACTAAAGCAAATAAGAAACAGAAATAGAACTCCAACTGACGAAAGAGAGAGAGAGAAAGAGAGAGAGAGACAGAGAGAGAGAGACAGAGAGAGACAGAGAGAGACAGAGAGAGACAGAGAGACAGAGAGAAACAAAGAGACAGAGAGAGACAGAGACAGAGAGAGACACACACACACACAGAGACAGAGACAGAGACACAGAGAGAGACAGAGACATAGAGAGAGACAGAGAGACAGAGACACACAGAGAGAGAGACAGACAGAGAGAGAGAGACAGACAGAGAGAGAGACACTTTGCTAGCTCATTGCCTATGTATTAGCTTATAAAACTGAAACAGTTGCAAGGAGTAGGCCTGATGTTAGATAGGACTGTACTCTGTGACTCAAACTAGGGCATCCAGACCAAGCCCACGGCCAGCTCTATTCTCCCCAACCCCTGCCTTATTCAGACAGAACCGATCAACACTGGTGACCTTCTGCCTCATCTGGTTCATATCCACCACTTAGCATCCCTACCAGAGGCACCATCTCTCTGCTCTAAGGGTTAGAGGAATGGAAGTCTCACTTGCAGCCCAGAGCCAATCACCGTGACTGGGGAGCGTGAGGGTACTCACTGGCTAGGCAGAGGTCACCTGGGTACTTGTCTGGCTCAACTGCCTATTCTGGGAGCTCCATCCACTCAACTGAACTATGTGGAGTGAGATATGCCTCAGCAAAGCATCAGACCTCCTGTCCGGAGGGGAGGACAAGTGTGCGCTGAAAAGCAGAGCAGTTCTCAGCTTTAACCACTATGCCATTTTTCTCCATTTTCTTCCTGGAATCTTAGTCTTGTGACAGCTTTTGACACCACAAAGCAGAGACAGCAACATTAGATCCCAGTACAGACCCTTTCCAGCATTAGTCCTGTCTCGAGTCAAGCATGTCTCAGAGGGATAATGTTATAATGGTAGTCTGTCTTAACAATAGGAATAGCCCATGGCAGAGACAAGAACAGGGATGGATTTGCCAGTCTCATGTTACTGCTAGGGGGTTTGCATTAACATGTTACCATTAGTGGGTTTGTACTAACATGTTACTATAAATGTGTTTGTACTAACATGTTACTGTGAATGTGTTTGTACTAACATGTTACCATTAGTGGGTTTGTGTTAACATATTACTGTTAATGTGTTTGTACTAACATGTTACTATTAATGTGTTTGTACTAACATGTTACCATTAGTGGGTTTGTGTTAACATGTTACTGTTAGCAGGTTTTCACTATCATGTTACTGTCAGTGGGTTTGGTTTATAACTTCGAAAGATGGTCCCATCTACTGTACATGGGCTTTACAGTTTGTGACTCAGGAAATGAGACCATCTGCTCATAATTCAAGATAACCAGAAGGAATAGAAATGTAACCTAGGATTTTTTTTTCTAGGATCTCACAAAAGGGATTCTGACAGGCTACTCTTTTTTCTCATCAAACAACAGCCAGTGACGTTGAGCTGAATCCCTCCTTAAAAGCCTTAAAAGAAAATGACTGAACTTTCCTTCCCAACTCTATTAAGTGCTACCACTCTCTCTGCTTGCTTATAATAGGATCCGTGGAGCAAATGAGATAATGTGTGTCGTGCCCTTTAAAAATTACAACTCAAAAGCCAGCCAATAAGATCATTAAACAACAGTTAAAGCCATTTACCAAGCCATGCAACCATCATTTACAAAATATCCACTCTTTCCAACTGTCAGGGCATTTGCAAGGGCTACAGAAACAAAGAGAATGGTTTCCAAAGCAATGAACTACCCACAGACTATGCAAACCATTCCAGCAACAGGGGGTTAGCAGCTATGGGTACCACAGCCACCCATGACCCTGAGAGGGGGTTCCCCAGAAGAGAAGGGTGTTTCAGACAAGTCAGATGGGACAGGGGGAAAGGATGTGCCTGACGAGAACGAGAGAATGCTGGTAAGCCCTGAGATTTCCCAGTGCTTTCCTGATGGCTGACTTACCCATCTTTGTCCAGGCACATTCATATCCGTTATTCTCAGTTCTCGGTCTTTATTGGATTTGCTGCCGTTTTGAAGAATATACAGCTAAATATTCTCTGTCGCCTAACATTTGATGTCACGTATCTTTCCTTCACTTCTTTCCTCATTTGATTTCCAATTTCCCCTTCTCTTTTGTCAGAAATCATAACCACTTTATCTAGTTATCTGGAACAGAAAGACCTGGTTTTGGGAACTTAGCAGAGCTAACGCTTACTTCCTGCAGCAATCGTTACCTTCAAAGATTATATTATCAACCCAAGCCAGAGCCTTCTAGATTGTGCTTTCTTAAATAATATTAACTTCATATAGGATTCTGTCCTCAAAGCAGGACAGAGAAATATATCATATAAGCAACTACATTATTAATTTTTTTTTTCATTTTCAGGTCTGGAGAGATGGTTCAGCAGTTAAAAGCTCCAGCAAAGGACTCAGGTTCAGTTCCCAGCACCCATATCAGGTGCCTAACGACCACTTGTAAATCCAGCTCCAGGGACTCCAGCGCCCTCTTCTGGCCCCCTTTGGCACCTGCATGTACTTGGTGTATATACACTCAGGCAGGCACACACAAACATACAAATACTTTTTTAGAATCCTTTTTAAACATCCACAATAACAACTTAGTTTCCCCCTTACTTGGTAGAATTTTTTTTTTTTTTTGGTATTCATCATAGCCACACGTCTTCAGCTCCCTTCTCATGGCTTCTCAGTTGTACATCCTCAGGTTCTCGTCAACCACGCTGTTCAGAGGAAATTCTCCTTGCTTCTGCTTCCTTCAAGCCATGTGTGAATTCTCTCCATCCATGAAACAGGTTGAACCAATCCTCATTCTTATTATGAAAGTACAGAATAAATGATTTTTTTTTAAGTAAAGGTAAGGAATGAGAGAGGGGGGGAGGGAGGACAGGAGAGACAGACAGGCATCTATACAGAGACAAAGAAAGGGAGAGAGAAAGATTAAGAGCCACCTTGGAGACAAACCACATGTCATTCACTCATTCATGCATTCATTCATTCATTCATGCTGGACAGCTGCAGCAAATGTTTCTGGCCAGACCTGGTGACGTCCGGGGCACGCATCTGGTGTGCCAGAAAAAAAGTCGCAGTCAGACTCCCATAGTGTACCAGGTTATTCTTTCTGGTACAGAAAAATGAATGAGAAAAATCGAGGCTTTGATTCGGGAAACGGAGAAGCCTCCTCTGGCAAGCTGCAATCTGGACAGAGAGAATGAACACATCCTCTCCACAGCGATCCACACTCATTAGGAGTGAATCAATCCGCTAAATCACTAAGCGCTTTATTTAATCACTCCCGAAGAAGGGGCTAAGAAAACAAATTTCACAAGCGAGCGTCCACTTGTCTCCGTTACTCATCACGCTGGAGCGGCTTTCTAAAGCGTGTAGCATCCGCTGCTTCTAATGGCTCTTAAGCGGTTCCTCATTCAGATGGCTTTGTTTGGAATAGTGGGAGTCAGTCAGGTCCAGACATGCGGGCTCTGCGATGGGCTGAGATTCCACGGGGTCTCAGGAGGGGCTGGGTATCTCTCCAGACCTTCAGGCCTCCTACCCCGTGTCCTCCATGGATCAACTCACAAGTGCTGTTTGCTCTGTCGTTGCACAGAGAAAACAACGTGGCAGCCTGACTTGACAGCAAGTCTGGGAGATCGGCAGGGGTTGGTGATGTGCAGGGCAAGGTGAAGGGCCCGTGGCAGGGCTCCAGCCATGGTCCACATACAGATGGTTTTCATTGGTTGGTTCATTCTTATCTCAACAAGTAGTGATCTGGGCCTTAGCGGAAGATTTACTACATCAAGGTGAGAGTGAGAGTGAGAGCGCAAGCTGGGGCCAGTGCTCCAGGGAACAGGTGATCTAGGAAGAAAGGCTATGCGAATGAAAGACGGTTGTTACAGCGTGACCCTTACAGGCTCCTAATGGCCCATGGGTTAAAGGGTGGGCCCCAGCCTTAGATTCTGCCGGAAGATAGGAGAGCTGGGTGTGGAGTCTTAAATGGAACCGCTGGACTTTGGCCTCTGTTTTCATCGCGGTTGGCACTGAACTATGAAGTGAACAGTCCTACTCCATCATGCTTCCCGCCCCCACATTCCCGCCCCCTATCCTCCCATCCCCCAATCCCCACCGTATGCTGGCGCATATGTGAGGGAACAGAGCCAATTATCAGGGACCGAAATCTTCTACAACTGTGAACCAAACAACTCTTTTTAAGCAACTTTGTCTCACATATTCGTTACAGTGATAGAAAGCTCTTATGGGTACTGTGAAGAAGAGAGATCCCAGATGCAGGTGGCCAACAGATCAACTGAGATCTCAAAGGAGAAAGAGGAGGCTTCGCGTTTTGAATATTCAGTGACATATACAACTGGGAGAGAGTTTATGAACAGGTCAGTTTAAAAAAACTTCTTAAAAACCAAGCAAAACACAGTGTTCACCTTAAAAACAAAACTCACAAAACGTTATATCCCAAAGGAACTATGAACAGCTCAGCTGGGAACATGACATAATAACAATGTCAGCGTCAGGTGTAGGGCAGGTTAATATTCCACAAATACATTCAGAGGTCGTGGAGGCGGGAGGCCAACCTGAGCAGGAAGCAAGAGAGGCTCGAACCCTCATCCCGTCCCACAGAAGGAAATCAACACAGAATATCTGAAGCGGAGAGTCAACTCCCCTATGTAAGTGTGACACTTAGAAAACTAGAGATAAACAAACCCTGGCCAGAAAAAAATGTAAGTTAGAGAAGCTAAAAATGGCTGCTTTGGAACTGGGAAATAAAGCAGGGAAACAACA
The DNA here is from genome assembly GCF_011064425.1 of Rattus rattus. Classification (NCBI taxonomy): domain Eukaryota; kingdom Metazoa; phylum Chordata; class Mammalia; order Rodentia; family Muridae; genus Rattus; species Rattus rattus. The sequence goes on along the minus strand of NC_046163.1, from coordinate 59,863,282 downwards.
GAAGAAGAGGAGCTTTAAAGCAAGCCGTGTGGGACTATTTGACTGCCTCGGTTTCATGCATATAGAACGCGGCTTTAAAAAAACCTGTGAAGCAAACAAAAGCAGCCGTGTGTGTGTCTCGGCGTTGTTTCTAATATAAGTCAGGGTGCTAGATAAAATACAGAAGCCCCATTTGAATTTGAGCGCTCGCTCTCTCTCTCTCTCTCTCTCTCTCTCTCTCTCTCTCTAGTATGTATGTGTATGTGTATGTATGTATGTGTGTGTGTGTGTCTGTATGTGTGTCTGTGTCTGTGTATGCATATGTGTGTGCATGTGTGTATCTATGTGTGTATATGTGTGCATATGTGTGTATGTGTGTGCATGTGTGTGTATGTGTGTGTATGTGTGTGAGTGTGTAAGTGTATGTGTGTATGTGTGTGTGTGTGTGTGTGTGTGCATGTGTGTATATGTGTGTGTGTGTGTGTGTGTGTGTGTGTGTGTGTGTATGTGTGTGTGTGTGTGTGTGTGTGTGTGTGTCTGTGTGTGTGTGTGTGTGTGTGTGTGTGTATGTATGTGTGTGTCTGTGTGTGTCTGTGTGTGTATGTGTGTGTCTGTGTGTGTATGTGTGTGTATGTGTGTGTATTTGTGTGATGGAATGCAGAGTCTCACACCTATTATGCAACTACTCTGCTACTGAGCCATGCTGTGTGTGCCTGAACCTTGAATTTTCTAAACATCAAGTAGTTTTTAAGTAGGCCATATGCTAAACATTGCCTATGATATGGTTTTATTAAAAATAAGCACTGATTTGAAATTCAAATTTAGATAATGTTATGTATTTTTATTTGCTCAATCTGATACCCATAAATCATAGGAATATGTGATGCTCGACATTTTGCTTACTATATTATAGAGGCCAGCTGTGCAAACAGTGGAGAAATCAGTCTTATTCCAGGATGAAGTTTGTTACCTCCTGAGCAATGAGTTCTTTTTTTCCCCCTTCTAAACAGTCTGAGACATGCAGAGAAATTGATCTGGACTAAAGAACTGTCATCGAAAACTCTCATTCTGATGGAGTCTACTGTGCAGGTCTAAACTTGGTGGAGCCGCCCAAAAGTGGTTCTGAGACAGTGAGTCAAACAGCCCCAGAACCCAAATGTCAACAGTTAAAATACAGAGCAGCAAACAAAGTTCCACATGGTTTTCTAAGCCAACCCTTCTCTGACAGCCCCAGGAAAATATTCCTAGGTAGCTGGGTGGTTGGTGTCCCCAGGGACCCAGCCTTGGGGACTGTGTCTGAGAATAACACCTTTCCCCTGGCTTCACATGGCACCAGGGCAAGCCACTCATTAGGATGCTGAGTTTTGCAATCTGTCCCTGTGGGAAGAGATTGTCACCCAGGAGGTGCTAGCCTCAGCTTCTGGAGAAGGGAATAAATTATTTCTTACTTGTCACCCTTGCTGGCTCCTTAGCACCACTAGTAACTGCTTAAAAGTGTGAAGAGTGGCAGGACTCTGAAGGGAAGACCTAGTTGCCACTTGCAGGCTGACCCTTGGCAGACCCTGCTTTGGAGCAATTGGCCAGGATCCCTGTGGCATGAAGTCCTCTGCCTTGCTCAATTCCCACAGGAGGGGCAAAAGGAAGCATGGCTGCTCTTGCGATGCTCACAGTCACGTGCTACTGCTCTGGCTTCCTCTACCTGTGAGGAGCATCAGGAAGTGTATTGGCCTGAGGAGAAGTTCTGTGGAAGCTCAGAGGGTACTGGGTAGGGAGTGTGAGCCCTCTCTGGAGTGAGAAGGATCTGACACCCAAAACCGGATTACATCACATTTTAATGGGTTCACATTGAGCAAGTGGCTGCCTCAAGCCTTTTTCTCCTAATCTAAAAAATGGGTATGACAAGCCCATCCCCCTCACAAAGGACCTGGAGCAAATCCCTACTGAATGTACTTACTGACCTGAATATTCAACCCTTTGATCTGGCAAGCTCTCCCCACAGCCACCATCATGGTGTCTCCTTAGAGTCACTGACAGTAGATGATCAGATTTGAACTCTGGTCCAAACATGATATGGGTGGAACAATGTCTGTCATACCGGGAGTTTGAGACCCATAGCATGATGGGAAATGTTCCTGTGGGTGGAGTCCAATAGCAGAATCACCAATAGAGCTCCTGGTTGGGGTACCAGGAAATATCCACCTTCCAGAACGTACCTGACAGTGCGCAAGTGCGAGCTCCTTCCTGAACCCCTGAGTAACGTGTTCATGGGATCGAGGGGATGTAAGGTCTCACTGAGCACTTGGCACAGCTTTTCCATGAAACCTGGCGGGAGGTGGCACTGGGATGCAATGGCTGAATGAGGTTAGGGAAGAGCATCTTATCCTCATGTCAGAGAAGACAGAAAAGGAAGGCTTACCCCAAGATTCCCATGGTTGTCCGGTCCCACCTTACACACAGCAATATAATCACCTATGACCTGCTTCTTTGGGGAAGGACACAATTATTTATGGAAAAATGACTGCTTGCTGGCTTCAAAACCCTTCCTCCCTTCTGCCTTATTAATAAGATGACCAATCTTTTTAAAACTATGTATTTACTGTGTGTGTATGACATGTGTGTGTGCATATGTGTGTATGCACGTGTGTGACATGTGTATGTATATGTGTATATGCATGTGTGTGCATGTATATATATGAGTGTATGTGTATATATGAGTATATGTGTCTGTGTGTGACATGTAAGTATATGTGTATGCATGTGTGTGACATGTGTGTATGTATATGTGTGTATGCATGTGTGTGCCTGTAGGTATATGAGTGTATGTGTCTGTGTCTATATGTGTGTGACATGTGGGTATATGTATGTATGCATGTGTGTGCCTGTAGGTATATGAGTGTATGTGTCTGTGTCTATGTGTGTGTGACATGTGGGTATATGTGTGTATGCATGTGTGTGCATGTATGTATATGAGTGTGTGTGTGCACGCGCATGTGTGTAGGTATGGAGGCCAGAGGTGTTTTGAACTATTACTGTGTATCTTATTTAGAGACATGGTCTCTCACTGAACACAGAGATCACTGTTTCAGCTAGATTGGTGCTCAACAAGCCCCCAGAAGCTGCCTGTCTCCACCAGTGCCAGTGTAGTCCCAGCACTAAAGTTACAGATGTGCGGAGTTATACGGGCTTTTATGTTGGTTCTGGGGGTCCAAACTCAATCCCCATGCATGCACAGGAAGCAAACCCATTGAGCCATGTCCCCAGCCAGGGACTTCCTTTCTTAAGCCAATGTTGTTATTTATGTATCTATATCATACGCATTTGAACCAGATTCTTCTAACAGACGCATCTCCTAAATAAGAAGAACCAGAGTCATTAAAAATAATTATTAGAGCAAACTGACCCTGACAGAAGGGGCTCCCGGGGTAACTGTAGGACCAGACATTTTCATCCCAGACAACCAGGAATGAAACTTTCAATGTTTGGGTGCCCATTCAGAACATTAGATAAAAATCCTCCCTCTCTATTTTAATTCAGAAAAAGGTTTGCTATGGCCTGGGCATGGATTTGCTTTGCAGTTTTCTTTTAATCCTCATAATTGCCATTGCATGAAGGATTTCTCATAGTTATCTCTCTAAATTTAAGTTGGAGACTTTTAAAGACATCTGCCTTGATACTCCGTGTGGCACCAGTGTCCTGTACTGTCCCTCGAGGCCTGGGAGGTGCTCTAAGGGAGACAGCCTATACGCCTGCTCCTAGTCTAGTCTAACTCTAAGAGAGACAGCCTATGCGCCTGCGCCTAGCCTAGCTAGCTCTAAGAGAGACAGCCTATGCGCCTGCGCCTACTCTAGCCTAGCCTAGCTCTAAGGGAGACTGCCTATGCGCCTGCGCCTTGCCTAGCCCACCCTGGCTCATTACTGCTGTACCTCGTCTGCAGCTGTCGCCAGCTAATCACCAGTGTGTAAGTCTGGCGGCCAGAGAATTTGCTTGTACTGTCGTGCCGAGGCTCTTTTGGTTTATTTGGACTTTTCTCACAGCTGGCATCTGCTAAAGCCCGTCTCCAACAGATGAGTTAGCACAATTAGGCCAGCGATGGGCATTCGTCTGTGTCTCACATCCTGAATCTCCAGGAAATCAAGGCAGGGACCATAGGAAGCAGAGCTATTACCCGATGTAGGCTTTGTGTCTTCTTATATTTAGATTTCACGGGGACAGTGACTCTAAAAGCTGTGTGGTTTCATATCTCCAATGCATCCGGTACAGGCCGAGTTATAGCTTGGGGCTGAGGGGTGAGGGGATATGACTACTGTGTTTGTCCAACTCTGATGGCACGAATCAGTGCGTTAACCCCAGGTCCCTTTTTCCTCTCTAGAACACCCAAACTAGAATCTCAAGGGAGCAGTCCGGGAAGCCATCGCTGGAAGAATCCTGGGGCAGTTAGGGAATCACTCATTTAGCACTCTGTTAGAATACAACAGTCTTGCCAAGGGAGCTGGTGGGGTCTGGGGTCATAGAGCCTGACAGATCCAACTACCTATAGTCTGGATGAAGATGTTACCTCTTAGAGCCTCTACATCCTTGTTGGTAAAAATGGTATAATAGGTCCCTCTTCTCCACCCTATGCTGCGGACTGCAAATTAATATATGAAGACAGTGCTTAGCAGGAGCTCAGCCAGGGGCAGACCTCAGTGTTACTGTGGCAATGATCGTCATGAACGCTAAGAGGTCTCGTTCGTATTCGAGGATGGGAACATTGAACAGCATACAGGAGACTCTGCTGTCTGCCTTAGCTTTGGCACCACTAGAACTGGGTCTGCAGAAAGCGCCCTCCTGAGATAGGCTGTACATTCCCAGCTCATACCAAGAGAAGAAGACATGGACTTCCCATGCACAGTCAGTGCCAGAGGCTGGGCAGGTCTTTGAGCCACATTAGCATCTGAAGGATCCCTCTCAGCACTTTCTGAGGATTGGGCAGAGGGTTTCTTTGTGAGGGGAGAGAAGGTAATTAGAGGGTAGTCCTTAAAATGGCAGTCATATACCCACATGAAGCAATTCTCTGGAATCTTACGCCTGGTTCAGAAATCTTGAGTGATACTGTTTGTCCTAGATCACCTCAGATGCTCTACATGGACTTTACTAGTGACAGCCATCGGCACCCATACAGGCCTGGCCTAAAATCCCTCTCAGCTTCAGCCACCTCACACACTGTGTGGTGAGGCCTGGACTTGGAATCTGGGCTGAATATGTTGGCAAACTCTAAAAGTCAGGCAGGTTTGTTTTCTCTGCCCTCCTTGGAACAACAGGAGGAAAAACACTGTTCTGTCAGCTGTCGGAACTTTCTGGCACTGGTTTGGACAACAAACAGTGTGACTGTCTAACAGAAAGGAAAGTGAGTCAGAAAAGCACATGTGGCTGAGTATGACCCCCACACACACACATATACACACACTGCACACACGCACTATACACACACTGCACATATACACACTGCACATATACACACTGCACACACACTGCACATATACATACTGCACACACTCTGTACACACACTGCACATATACACACTGAATACACTGCACATACACACTGCACACACACTGTACATATACACACTACACACACTGTATATACACACACTATACACACACTTCACATACACACACTGCACACACACACTGCACACACACACTGTACATATACACACTGCACACACACTGTATATACACATACTGCACACATACTGTATACACACACTGCACACACACTGCACACATATGTACTGTATACACACTGAACAACACATACTGCACACATATTGCATGCACACACTGCACATACACTATACACATACATATTGCACATACATACACTGCATACATACTGTATACACACTGAACACACACATACTGCACACACATTGCACACATACTGCATACATACATACTACACATACAGCACACATACTGCACACTTATACTGCACACACACTCATACTGCACACACACACTGTACACACACACACACACACACACACACAGCCACAACACAATGAAGAGTTGGGCATGGGATAAGGAAGGGTGAAAACAATCTCGGAAGTTCTAGGCGTACTCAGCAGTATACCCCAGCTGACCCACGAAATGGGTGTTAGGCTATCTGCCCATTTGTTGCATGAGAAGACGGGTAAACTTTCTAGTAACTCTATAGGACCTTGGACAAGTTGCTTTACATATCATGACAATAATGTCTAACTTAAAGTCTTGTAAAAAAAAATTAAGTCTTTCAAGTAAGAAAAATGGGGGCAGGATTTCCTCAATAACTATTTTGAGAAAAATAGAGTAGATTGAAACTTACCTACCCTAACCCAAGAAGCTTTGATTCTTATTCCTTCTTTACCCTAGGATGTGGTCTTTGGGGATTAGCATCTGTGTTTTGTGGGGTTTCATAGCTAAAGTGGGGGAAATAATGTATGTACTCTCCACCTAACGTTTTTGGAAAGATCAGATGAAGTAATGTATGGTAGCATTGTGAAGCTGATAGGTCAAAATCCCAAGTGTCAGGGGAGAAATGCACCTCAGTTAAACAAGTTGCCCAAAGTCACACAACTCTTTATCCTAGACATAAGATGCAGGCATTTCCAGTTACTTATAGGCTCCAGGTTTCAAGAACCCAGCAATTTTGCCTTCAACTCACTATCAGGGGTGCCACTCCATGGTCAGTAGTACCCAGAGTGCCCCGAGGATGCACTTGGGGCAGCCTACTAGACCAAGGTGCCTTGAAGGAACTGGAGTTAAGGGCACTCCAGTCTTCAGAAACCTACTCCCTTTCTTCCTGGCCTTCTGCCTGTCGCAGTCTCTTCTGCGCTCCCTACGGCCCATGAACAAAGTCCCACAATGCTGCCTTTCTCAACAACACACAGGGAACTCAAGGATCCGCAAACAACCCTCCCCAGCCCTAGGTCACGCCATTTATCCTGCAGACCCACACTCCCAGCACTGCAGAGATGAGTCTGGCTATACGTCTGCTAGTGTGCAGAGAACAGAAGGGCACGCTGACCTGTGGACAGGGTATGAGGAGGCAAAGCACAGGTCCCAGGAGGGCAAGACCAGAGGGCTCCCCAGGACAGGGCTCGCCAGCTTGGAACAGGAGCTCTGGGCTCCTAGTGAAAACTCAGAGATCAAAGCCAGCCCTGGACAGCCTCTGAGGCTGCTCTAAGTGAGCTCTGCGACTTCCTGGCAGGCTGCGTGTAGCTTGGTCGCCTTGACCACCAGAGGGAGAAACCTTGGGAACATTGGCTCAGGATGCTGTACCCTGAAGTAACAAACTGCCTTGCTCCCTGGCAGTCACTCTCCTTGACCGGGGGATTCTGGGAACATGCTTGCCCAGAGCCCTAAAGGTGCACCCCCACCAACACCATACCTTACTATTCTAAATACGTATCTCAAGCCAAAATTGCTAACGAGGTTGGAGAAACGGGTAAAGAGGAAGACAGTGGTGGAGCTGAAGGAGCTGAGCCAGCAAATCCAAGAAACTAAATGCCGGCGGGAAAGGCTGCTGACGGACAGCAGGCAGCTACTAGAGGAAAAATACCGCGTGCAGGCCGAAAACCAGCTTTTCACGGAATACTTGCGTAAAAATAAGGAACAGTGTGAAAAGAAACAGGAGGAGCTGTGGAAGCAGTACATCCAAGAATGTGGCGAGATAGAACGAGAGAGACAAGAACTGGCGTCCAGATACAACCAGAGAAATGCAGCTCTTCAGGCCCAGCTCCTGCAGGGCAGAAAGACCCAGAAGGATTTGAAGCAGCAGTTGCAGGCCCTGAAGCCAATTTACAAAGTAAAGGAGGACCAGGACATGAAAATACAGAGCTTGGAGAAGGAGCAAGAGAAAGTCCGAGGTGAGACTGCGGCCAAGGACCAGAAGGCACACTTCCGGTTCCTGCAGGAAAAGGCATTGATGGAGAAGGAGCTGGAAGAACTACACCTGATGGAGCTGGGGCAGATCAACACCACGGGGCTTACGAGGAAGTACAAGGCCTTGGCTCTAGCAGCCAAGCAGGCTCATTCTGAGTTCTGTGGCAGCCTCCACAGGGAGAACCAGCAGCTACGCAAGGAGCTTCAGCAACTGAGCCAGGAGTACCGCAGTGTGGAAGCTGTGAGGAATCAGCTGGAAAAGCACCGGCGGCTGATGAAGGAGCAGCAGTGGTACCTAGAAGCCTTGACCAGAGGGCGGCAGCGGCTGCAGGCAGAACGCGAACGCCATCACCATCGTCACAACCCGTGCCTCAAGGAACAGAGAACTTCAAAGACCATGCTGAGCACCAAATCAAGAACAAGTTTAAAGTAAGAGCTACTACAACTGAACTGGAGCACAGGGAATAACTACAATCCAGCAAGTATCCTTCGTGGAGACTAGAAACGCTTGCACAAAGGGCGGTTGAGGCAGCATGGGCTGTGCTCCTAGCCTGGGACCCAGGTCCTGGCTGTCCGTGTCCCTGGGGCTGCGTAGACTCAGAGATTTAGAACAGTTGGAAATTTTTTAATGGGTTATACCACCCACTTTTATAGTAGCATTTGAAATCCTCAGATTACCCACTTAGGACATGTATTTTTACCACGCTTATTTTTTTTCTTAGTGTGTACTCTGCAGTCCACAAAGTACGGTGTATAACCTGTACGTTCTATGTATTTTGGGCCATTTGAAGCAAATAGGAATCTTAAATTGTAGGGCTTTGCTTGTTTAGAAGGGTTGCGTATTTGCATTTATGATGGACTGTTTTGTTGAACTGTGGGTTCTGGTCTGGAAGAATAGTCTTGTATTTGGGTGATGTCCCTGTATAGGGAAAAGACATAGCCAACTTCACGTTTCTCAGAAATTATTGGTAATGAAAACTTCGAGGGCACTCTTCAGAATTTTCTGCTCTATTTATATGTAAAATAGGTTCTTTTTAAATAGGATTAAAAGGTGACTTGGCTTTTCAATGTGCCTTATCACCATCATCATCTTTTAGCATTGCTGGTGAATACATATACTTTGCGGTTAAACAGTGTTGTTAAAAACAAAATTTACCTGTAATTAGTTCTTAATACCCCTCCAGATTTATAAGTACAATAAAAATACTATATCCCTCAATGTTTTACTATACTACTGCCACCCTTTTGAAGTGATAGGACAAGCATGTGATGAGGTACAGCAGGCCAATAACATAAGCACCATGACTCGGGGTGAGGCCACTACGTCAGTGGCTAACAGGTGGGTAGTGTATAAAACATGGACGCTCTGGGCAAGGATGAATTGTGACCCTTATGTGATGGTACAAGGTCTCACCACACTACTCAGACACACGAAATATGTGAATCGTTTCTTTCCAGAATTTTCCATTTGATTTTGGACTGAAACTGAACACAGATAACTGAAAGGTAGAGAGGGAAGCCTGGGTAAGGGGAGTTGCCACGGTGCCAATCCAGGCCCCCTACTTTGCCTACTGTTTATAGAGGAGAAGCCCACAGCCCAAAGGCTGTTTTTAAAGCCTTCCTGTACTTCATTTCTTATCTCGTGGAGTAAGTATTAAAAGCTCACCTTGAGCGAGGCTAACTACAGATCTTTTCCCTGTATGCCGGGAGCCATTTTTATGTTGTCTAACCAATGGGCAGACTTGATGGACTGCTACAGGTTGCTTCTTGCCTCTAGAGCTGAGAGAGGCAATCTTTTCCCTAAAGGCCTGGAGAATACAAATATAAGGCCTTGTGTTTCCTGTGGATTCCACGGGGCATCAGTTCAGCCCCACCGGGGAAAACAGCCCCAAGAAACACAAAGGACAGATTAGTCAGGTTCTGGTAAGATTTTATTTACAGGAGCGGTGCCAATCCCTGCCCTAGAAGAACACAGGTTTTCCCAGTGCCTTCCTGCACCATCAAAGCCTGCCTGTGTTGACTGTGAATCTGCGATCATGCAAGCCAGATGCTATCGAAAGTATTGGGGCTAAAGTGAAGCCACACCTCCAGGCGAGCCTCTTAGGAAGTGAGGGTGCTGCCTCTGTTCCAGTTGGCTATTTAAGGAGCCCCCTCCCCCTCTGCTTTTCCCCATCAGTGTTCTTCAGTAACCAGACAGATCATAATGCCTGTTCCCTAATGGTGAGCACTCATGTAACACACACACACACACACACACACACACAAACACACACACACACACACACACACACACACACACACGCTCCCATCCAATCATACAAGAACCATGTGAGGCAGATTTTTTCAAGAAAAATGAAGGTCTGGCTTACACTGAAACAACCCACACGCTACTTCATATTAAATGCCTGGTCTTCATTCTCAGAATTCCTTTGGCTTCTTGAAGTTCTAGTCTCCCACCACACTGCTTGGCGTCCTATAGTCTTAGTGATTTTTATTACCTTGTTGGGCAGAATCTCAAAGCATTCCTGTGCTTCTCTTTGCACGGTTGCTGGGAAATACACTGCCTGTTCCTCATCTCCCGCCCCCCAGCCCCCAAGCTGCTACAAGAGAAAAGGGGGCAGCTCGGAATACTGTCTCCATATGCCTGAAACCCTCTCTCTTCTCAACTCAAAAGCAAATCTTTGGTTTTACTTTTAAAACAACACACTCCCCCCCATGATATAATTGAAAATCTATTAAGTTTTTTTTTTTTTTTTTGGTTTTATTTTATAAGCTCTAGTGCAAACGAAAAGAGAGGGTTGTTTTCTTTTTTTGGAGCTGGGGACCGAACCCAGAGCCTTGCGCTTGCTAGGCAAGCGCTCTACCACTGAGCTAAGTCCCCAACCCCTTCTTTTTTTATATAAGATTTATTTATTTTAGTTATATAAGTACACCATTGCTATCTTCAGACACACTAGAAGAGGGCATCAGATCCCATTAGAGATGGTTGTGAGTCACCATGTGGTTACTGGAATTGAACTCAGGACCTCTGGAAGAGCAGTCAGTTCTCTTAACCACTGAGCCATCTCCCCAGCCCGAAAAGAGAGAGTTGTAAGGGGGAGGGAAATGCTAGAGCAATCATTCCAGCTGTGACGAGGACCTGGGTGGCAAGCGTACTGTCTGTTTACCTAGGATGCTGTCATCGTGCGTGGTGCCTCTATCCTGGGGTGAGTTCATTCTAGAACAGATCCAAAGAGTGGAGCCCACAGTGCCGATAAAAGCAGCCCTATCAGACTAAATATACTTCCTGAACAATTTCCCTAATGAAAGATGCTATACCATTCTCAAAACATTAAACAAAACAAACAAACAAAAAAACCCCACCAAACAAAACAACTCAAAACCAAAAGCAGATGTCCACTCCACTGTGTTGACAAATACTTCTCAGGCAGAAACTACTCAGAATCACTACCAGAATATTTAAGAGAGAAGTAGTAGAAGAAAAAGGTTTCACTGTTGTGCTGACGTTCTGTTACTGTAACAAATAACTGAGACAATCAGTTTAGGAGGGAAAAAGGTTCAATATGACTCCACAGTCTTGGAGGTTTCAGACTTTAATACCTAAGCCCCATTGCTTTTAAGCAAAGAATTGCATCATGGAGACAGCATGAGGCAAAGTAAAACTTCTCTAGAAACTGAGATAGGACAGGCTTAGGAAGAGGCTGAGGTCCTTATGTCCCTTTCAAGCCTCTCCTCCTCTCAGTGATGAGAAGATGTCTTTTAAAGGCTCACTGCCTCTCACAGGTCTAAGAACCACGGTGTCAACACATGGCACTGGTTATAACTTGATGCCTGTCTCTTCCTTAGCTCCAACCAAGGCAGTAAACCTTGCCTGAGGCACAGGTGAGGCATGCCTGGCCCCTGCCAATGCCCTCTCTCTCTCTCTCTCTCTCTCTCTCTCTCTCTCTCTCTCTCTCTCTCTCTCACACACACACACACACACACACACACACAGAGAGAGAGAGAGAAGAGAGAGAGAGAGAGAGAGAGAGAGAATGTGCCCTGTGTGTAACTAGAAAGAAGTCTGTCCAGGTTTTCTGCTTCAGTTTCCCCAGGGAAGCTCCTGTACCCTCTGTCTATGGAGCCTGGAGGAAGATTCTAGAACACCCCAGAAGACATAGGCCCTCTTCCCTGCGTACCTGAAAGTCCCTGGGGTGACCCAGACTACAGCAAAGCGCCACCAAGGAGCAGAGTCCTAAGACAGCCCCCCTCCTGTGGGTTGTGCCGTGCTTGACTCTAAGGGGATGCTGCAGTCTCAGCCATTGACAGAACCTATGAGGGGCAGGACGGTCCATGCTCCTGCTCTAACAGGCCCCGATTACCTTCCCATTCAAAGTCCCCATGGAAGTTGCTCACTTTAGGTCAGGTGTCACACCAGAGTGCGAGAAGTCTGGGAGAGCACCTGTGGGAGCTTCTTACAGCTGGGTGCCTCTCTGAGTCAAGATAGAGTCCCTCAGGAGATAGATTTTTTTTTTTTAATGGGAGAAATCAATGTCCGTCAGGACACCACGTGACCATTCACAGTCACTCTCATCTCCAGCTCCTTTGCTATGTCCTCTTGAGAGCGAAAGAAAAAATTAAAATATAATTTGCACACTTAATTACGCAACCCAAAACTTGGAGGAAACCTCACACACTAGGGGACTCCAAGGTTGAACCCTAGTTACCGTTCTGAAGGTGAGAGAAGGTGAGGAAGAGTTGCAGCTCAAGGCCAAGATGCGGGGAGTTCATGCTTTTATCACTGGGTTCCTAGAATCTGTAAGGGGGTAAGTTCATATTTTCAAGTTGAACAGACTCAGGGGACATGTTTGGTCCTTCCACACTAAATCTGGTACAGATTACTTAACACTTCCCAGGCTCTGTTCGCTCACTTGCAAAATTGCTCAGAATTAAATAAGGTAATACATGCAAAGTGGCAGGCAAATTGCTGCTTAATAGATGTCCCCCTCCCTCTTCCCTCTATGGAATTAAGACGAATAAGATTCCTATTTGTGCAATAAGCTAGCTTGTATATATTGGTACAGTTTTGCACATTAACAACTACTTTATGCAAGCCTTTGAAATATTGCTACAGAAAGGCATCTACACTTACTCTAAATAAGAATCAGAGTTGAAATTATTTTGTTACAAAGAACTCTTGTTTTAAACGGAAAGCACAGAAGCTATAAAAGCGATCAGAAGGGATTTTACTATGGCTAAGCAACTGATAGTATTTGAGCTCTGGGCTTACAGAGATGGAGGTAAACTGGCTTTTGTAAGGCGATGCGCCCGCCTTCTTCCCTGCAGAACTGACATTAGGTTAAGTGCTTTATGTTAAATTTTTAACCATGCACAATAAAAACATTATTTTGGTGACACGGAAACAAGAGACTAAGGGATATTGAAAGATAGCATCCCATAGTAGTAGAAGTCTGCCAAACATAAAATTCACACTGGAACTACACTCACGGCTTCTCTTATTTGTTTGGGTTGTAAACATTATGCAAGAATAAAATGGGTGTGGCAAAGCACAACTGGCCACCAACCAGAAGCAGTAACAACTGTCTGGTCCCCTGTTCCAATTTCCTGGACCTTAGCTGTAAGGACACACACAGAGTTCTGTGTATTTAGAGGTTGTTATAGCACAACAGAGAGTATAAGGTTCCTGTGTCATCTGATCCTCTTGTCCTCCAAAGCCCATGGTCGGGGAGCAGAAACAGGTGAACACCACGCAGATGGGTGGAGCACCTCTGTTGACCGCACAGGTGGGCGGAGCAACTCTGACAACCACACAGTTGGGCGGAGCACCTCTGTTGACCACACAGGTGGGCGGAGCAACTCTGACAACCACACAGGTAGGCGGAGCACCTCTGTTAACCACACAGGTGGGCGGAGCAACTCTGACGACCACACAGGTGGGCGGAGCAACTCTGACGACCACACAAGTGGGCGGAGCACCTCTGAGGACCACTGATTGCTGTGCTTCAGTAACCCCATGTTTGTTCTAAGGCACCACTGGGAATTTGCCATCCTCCATTCAAGAAACCACTGCCACCTTACTCTGAAATGTGAAGAAGTCTTCATAAGCAGGGGGAGGGCTGTGTCTTTCCTGTCCTGCTTGTCTTGTCTCTTGGAGTGCAGATGAATTTAAGCAGACTTGCTATTATATGTGGATAAACTGAGAGACTAGGAGAGGACTGTCCCAAGTCACAACGGGATGATAATACACCTCCTTGCTTGTCTTCTCTGCCGTCATTAAATACACATCTCCTCATTTATCCACTCATTCAAAATTAACTCACTGGTTGAAAAGGAAATCATGGGAGACTCAGGTCCCCAACCCGAGGAGTCTCTCAAGTAAGTAGATGGCGCTGTGTGAAACTAAGGCTGTGAGAGACTGGAGATTTCTCCTTAGGGAATGGAAGGCCTCCGGCACAAAGACGCTTCAATTATCATGACAATTACCGAGTCTGTTTCCTTACTAAACGATATTGAATGTTCTGCTGTATATTAAATGATATATGTTTCACTGTAAAATTCTTTAAACTCATGTAAATGTTTTTAAAGGTATTAATTACTGCCATAGTTTGGGTGACTGGTCTTCACAGGTCCATCTTGTCACCATCAAAGCACTATAGGGAGGTAGGGGGACCTTTAAGAAGTGGAACTTAGTAGCCAGGTAGAGTAACACATACCTGTAATCTCAGCATTCAGGCACACACACACACACACACACCTTTATAGTAGTTCCAATCAGATGTCCCCCACATTCCACATTTTTGGCCATTTGAATACTTTGTCCCCAACAGATGAAACTGTTTGGGTAGGTTGAGAAGGCATGGCCTTGAAAGTACATTCCAGGGCATCCCTGGGGGTGAACTTTGAAGGTTTCAAAAGCCATGCACCATTCTGAGTTCCACCTCTCCTGCTTCCTGCTTGTGGTTTTAAAATATGAGCTCCCTAATTGCTGCCCCTGCATCAGGGATAGGGAACCCAGCACCACCATCATGATGTTGACAGACTGAACAGTAAGCCCAAATAAAACCCTTTCTTCTTTTGGTCACAGTGTTTTACTCCAGCAACAGAAAATTAACTAATGCAGACCTACTGGAAAGCCTTTGAGGCATTGGCAAGCGTGTCTTTCAGAGATCGTTGGGTCACATTCTCTATTTTCTACTTCCTGTGTGATGGGAGCAGTTTGGCCAATCATGTTCTCTTGCCATGATTTGCCCCTGTAATGAGCCTCAAAGCAAGGAGACCAATTAATTGATTGCGCCCTTGAATCTCCACACCATGACCAAATACCTCTTTCTCTTTACAGGTTGATCAACTCAGGTATGTGTCTCGGTAATACCGAACCTACCAGCACTAGCCCAGTAGACCATCATTGTACCGCCCCCACTAAATCAGTTTTACCGCCCCCACTAAATCAGTTTTCTGTGGGTTTCTTCTTTGTGAATTAGTAATTACAACACATCTGTGGGGATTTTGTACATCTTCATTTTAATTAATTACAGTCTTGGTGTGTGTGTGTAATTTGATTTGCTGAACTTTTGCCATGGAACATTTCTAATAATACAAAAACAATGTTTAAAGATTTATTTATGTATATGGGCACGCTGTCCCTGACACACCAGAGGAGGGCATCGGATCCCATTACAGATGGTTGTGAGCCACCATGTGGTTGCTGAGACTTGAACTCATGACCTCTGGAAGAGCAGCCAGTAAGTGCTCTTAACCACTGAGTCATCTCTCCAGCCCACGAAACAATCTTAATGGCTGCACATTGGTTTATCGGCCCACAAAACATTTTTATGGCTACATATTAGTTTAATATATATCAATATTACATACTAATTTACTTGGCCAGCTCTTATCCTGCAGTTCTAATTTTCATCATGAGAAATAACATTGTGATCAGCATGCGTCTCACACTTTTTTCCTCACATATCTCTGTTCATTTCATTATGATTGATTGATAACCACAAGATTATTAAAGTAGAGGGTATAAATACATTGCTGAGCTGCCCTCTGGAAGCTCCAGACTGCACCAGACCGTGGAGTGGCAGATGGTAATAGAGAGGAGGCTAGGATGCGGAGGTTGGGAGGAATAGACAGGGGCAGAAACGCAGTGTAGACCGCACACAGCTGAATTACTCAGTACGACCCCTGAACCTTGTTTCTCTTCAGCACTGTTATTGAAGGTGCTGCCAGCTTTATACATTCCCGACTACCCAGACTTGAATAAATGTACCCCAAAGGCCTGTGTGCCAAAGTCTTGCCACCCAAGAGAATGATGGTGTTACTGAGAGGAGGTGGCAATTTTAAGTGGAGGAGGGGCTTAAACGGAGGTTCTGAGGTCAATGTAGACTTATTCTCAAAGGGGATTGTGGGATTCCAGTCTCTTCCTCTTTTTCTCTTTACTTCCTGGCTGATAAGAGGAGTCCTATTTCAGAATGTGCTCCCCCATGATGCATTGCTTCTTCAGAGAGCTAAGGCTTCGCTGTCACTCCATCATGAACCTTTAGAACTCTGAGTGAAATCAAACCGTTGTGTTTAATTATCTCAGCCAGCTCAGCAGTGATGGAAAGCAAGACCGTTCCCCTCAGGGTTGGTTCAGGGTCGTACTGAGTAATTCAGCTCTGTGCGGTCTACACTGCGTTTCAGATGGGTCTGAATTCTCAGAGAGTCTAACAATACAGGAAGTCACAAGAGAACCCTTCAGTTTGAGAACCTAAAAGGGGTTTCTTTTCCTCTTTTGTAAAGGTGAGACATCATAACATCTCACATTGCCTAAAATCAGCTACTAGATAATTTAACTTTCAGATAACAAAAGTCACAGGGTTTCCTTGTTTTTCATTCCCTGAATTTATTATATCCTTTTATTTTAAAATTTCCCACACAGTATATCCAAAGCATTGGAGGTAGATTAAAATAATGTTAGTAGTGAGTCAAGCTGAGTCTTCCCAAATCACCCATTGGCAATATTCTTTTCCTTCTTTCCCAGGCTTTTCTTTACATATGTAGTGTTGCCAGTAGCTTTTGCTACCCACCTTTGCTCTGGGAAAGGGCTGCACTACCAGTCCCCTCCCAGCTTCCCTTGAATCCATGGATAAAATACACACACAGTTGTTCATTTTCAACTTGCCTTCTTGACACAATTGCTAGGCGCTACTATCTCCTGCCTGGAAAACATGCCCTCATCATCGCTCTTACCTCCGCTCTTCCCGCCTGTCCTAACTATAGTTGGTCACTTGACTTTAATCTCTGATAAATGTCTCTGACCACCTACCTATATGAGCATCCACAGCCTACTGATCCTCCTGAGACCTCACATGGTTGCCTGGTTCTCCTCTCTCCAAAACATGGCAAACTCTCCTCTCTTTCCTTGTGTCTCCCTTTTCCTCCCGGGACCTGGAAGTCCCACCTCTGCCTTCCACTCAGCAATTAGCCCATGGCTTTCTTTACTGATAGATCCAGAACCAATTGGGGAATAGGACCTCAGCATCAGAACTGCCCTTACAATGTGGCATTCTTTTTTCTTCTACATGGCCGTAGACACACTCTTAGACTAGCCAAACTCTACTTCAAATGTTAATCTCTGTAACCTTTCTCTTAAGGCCACTGAAAAAGCTACCCTCTCTAAGCAAACTATGCCAATACTGTTATGGAAAAAATTAATTTCATAGGTGCCTCTGAGCTCACCAGGTTTTTAGATATAAAACAGTGATAGCTAATTACAACTTACTGAGTGCTTACTTTCCTCATACCTTTGCATGTATTACACTTCGAGGCAAACAGTATTCCCATCTTGTAGCTGAGGGGACTGAGAAGCATAGAGAGTCATTTTCTTTAAGATAGAAAAGAAACCCAAGGATTTGACCTAAAGCCCCATTGTTTAAAGATCTCCTACATTTTCTTCCAACAGCGAGAGTATCACACTGCATCGAGGAGAGCAAATACCTGTGTCTTGACACACAATGTATGTCGTTACTTCTGTGGCATTGCCCTCCACGTGGGAGGTTTAAATTGTGTGGATCTATGCCTATTGGAGTTGTAGCTTATAATTGGCTTATGCTGGTCTTTCCCTCTGTTCTAGGCTTAGAGGGTTGGTAAATGCCCCTGACTTTTTCTCTTCTATTTTTTCTATAATTTGTCCTTTAAAAGCATGTAACTTCTTTTTTATAAAAATAGTTTAATATATCAAATTTAATAACTGTAATGATAATAAATTTCTTCTCAAATTCCTGACCACTCACCTTAAATCCACTCACCTTAAATTCTTGAAGGTGGGACAGATAAATATCAGATTCTTGCATGGGATAGCATGCTTATATTAATTTAGTGCCTGCTGCATGATAGGTATTCATCCAAGTTTAAACAACATTTTGAAATTATAATTACTAACTGCTATGAAGAAAGTAGGGAGTGTTATGAAGATTCATAGCCCAGGTAAAAATAGAAATGATGTTTATTACCATAAGAAAATAACACAACATACTCAATTAAATAAAAAAATTGAATTTCAAAGAATTAATGTCTTCAGCCAAATGTGACATCTTCTACCTAGCCTAGCACTGGAGAGGCTGAGAAGAAAGGATCTTGAAGTCAAGACAAACCTGGGCTAAATAAAATTTTTCGTCTCAAAATCCCCAAGTCTATCTCTGTCTCCCTGTCTCTGTGTCTGTCTGTCTCTGTCTCTGTGTGTCTGTCTGCGTCTGTCTGCCTGTCTCTCTCTCTCTTCTCTCTCTTCTTCTCTCTCTTCTCTCTCTCTCTCTCTCTCTCTCTCTCTCTCTCTCTCTCTCTCTCTCTCTCTCACACACACACACACACACACACACCCCAAGGGAGAGATCAAAGTCTTACATATTTGGTAACTCTGAATCTTGTTTTGTAACTCTGTAACAATTTTGTAGTTTTCTACAAATACATTGTTCAACTCTCTTTGTTAAGGTTATTTGTAGCCATTTCATAGCTTTACAGCTATTGTTAACCTGGCCCCAGGTTTTACTAAATTTTACAACCTGTTTTTAATGTTAGAAAAGCAGGCTAGTGATCATTGTTTAAGTATCTAGGTATCCAACTACTTTATTGAGTTCATTAATTCTTTTATTATATTTTTGGTGTTACTCTGTAGATATAATCTCATCTGAACAAAATAATAGCTTTCTTCTCTGCAGCATTATCTTGGTATCTTTCTATTCTATACTCATCAAGCTGGACAGACTATCTAGGAAACTAAATGATAATGGCTGTTCTGAGTGCCTTGACTGGACTTGATTTAATGAAAATGTCTTCATCATCATCATGTTTCATCTGATGCAGGCTCGTGCATGATACTTTTTAATCAGGTTAAGAAAGTTACCATTTATCCCTAACTTTTAAGGAGCTTTCATTGGGAACAGGTGCTGAATTTGATCATTTTTGCCATCCTTTCTGTGTTTCCTTAATGGTCTCTTACATTAGCCACAGCAATGGTTGCACTTGGTCCTGGCTTTTGTAGGTTCTTTCTTTTCCACGCTGCAACAGCATGCCCTGTCCTCTTGTTCTATCCAGAAACCTTGCACAGGTTGTAAAACCAGTGGTAGGTGCTGGAGACATGGCTCAGTGGTCTGAGGCATTTGATCTACAATTATAAGGACCAGAGTTCAGATCCCAGAACCCATGGAACAATCCAGGCTTCACTGCAAACACCTGTAACTCCATATCTGGGTAGGATAGAAAGAAGAGGATTACCAGGGCTTGCTGGCTTCCAGAGTAGCCAAGAACATGCTTACCATAGCTGCAAGGAGAGATACTGTCTCAAAGGACAGGCATGGAATGATGGAGAGGACACCTAAAGCTTTTCTCTGGCCTTCGTGTGCACAAAAGTGCATACATACTACATATGTACATGCTACCACCCACAGTTCCTCCTCCTCCTCCCCCACCTGCCCAGGGATGTCACTGAGCAGGGTGTCCTGTCCCCACCTATCAAGGACACAAGCGGATACTGCTTGTGGGACTCTAGACCCACAAAAGGACTTTAGTCCCCAGCAGGTAACCAAAGACCACTGTAAAATGTCCAGTACTTTGGGAGGACGGCCATTATTCTAAGATGAGTAATGGCACTGATAAGGAAGAACTATTGTACTGGAATACATTCTTCTGGAATGTTGACCTAGGACCTAGACCTATGTAGAATGAGGTGAGCTTGGAAAGAGGACAAGGCCAAACCTTATCTGAGACGTGAAATAAACTCACTGTAACTTTTGACCTGGTGTCAGTGAACTCGGAGGAGAGGTTCTTTGAAGAAATCCCCTGCTCAGACCAGCATCTTCTCACAGCAACATCCATGAGCCCTCACTTGCCCGTTTGCTTATTTCATTGCCTGACAGGCAACAAATGTTTAGGTGCACACCTCTTACATGTCCAGAACTGTGCTGGAATGTTCCAGAATGCAGTACAACAGGAAGAACAGAAGATCAGCAAATGGCTGTGAGAAGACAGTTGATACTCCTGTTCTTGAAAGGTGGGGACAGGACACCTTGCTCAGTGACATCCCTGGGCAGGTGGGGGAGGAGGAGGAGGAGGAACTGTGGGTGGTAGCATGTACTGTGGTCTGTGAGAATGAATGGGCCAGGGCAAGGAGGGTTTAGACATGGTTAGACTGAGAAATCTTAGCTGGGGCTGAGACTGTCCAGTGCCATCCTGGAGGGATTAGGACAAGGGCACAGCTGGCCTAGAGGACGGCTATCTGTGGGAGCTTGTAGAAGGAGGAGGCTGGGCATGAGGGTCTTGGGTTGGCCGGCCATGACATGAAACATACAGACTCTATGGACCTTTTACTCTAAGAATCAGTTACCCTGCAAGCAGCAATCTCTCTAGGACCAACAGATAAGGTAAAGTAATAAAAAGCCATGACTAACCCCTGGGATATATGATCAGTAATATGCAGAAAGCCATGAGAAGGAACAGAGATAGTGTTTCATGGAGATGCTGGGAAAATCCTCCTGACAAACCATTAATGAGTCTCCACTGGTACAGCTATGGACCGGGTTGTTCAGTTCTTGGAGCTGTTTGATTGCGGTCTACATAAAGAACACGGAAGAAGTTTTCAGTCGTCTTTAGCTTTCGCTGATGATAAGCCCATCTACTTACTGGCATTTTCTCCTACTTCTTCTGGAGTCTGGTGTATACTGAAGACCACCTGGGACATCTAGCCTTGTGACTTGAACAACCGCTGGATTCTTGACCCCTCTGTTCATAGACAGCCACTGTTGGACTAGACCACAACCTGTATATCATTTTAATAACGTCCCACCTCAGGGATACCCAGGCATCTCCACCAGCTCAGAGGAGAAGGGGAGGAAGGATAGGGAAGGATTGTAGAAGGGAGTAACTAGGAGATGAGCACTGAGCCGGATGTAAAGTGAAAAAGTAAAAAATAAAATTAAATAAAAAATAATGACCTCCCTTCCTCCCTCCCCCTCCTCTCCTCTTCCTCCTCCTTCCTTTCTTCTTCTTCTTCTTCTTCTCCTCCTCCTCCTCCTCCTCCTCCTCCTCCTTCTCCTCCTCCTCCTCCTCCTCTCTATCTATATCTGTATCTATATCTATTTATCTATACATATACTCTCTGTATACATACATACATACATACAGACAGACAGACAGACAGACAGACAGACATTCACTCATTCTGTAGCGGACTCTAACTAATACAAAAGCCAATGTTGTTCCTTTGTAGTTTCCAAGAGAATAGCATGTGTTGACTTCCATTACTCTACTCACTTACTGAAATGGCTGTAAGACAAAGAGGTTTTAAGAACAGAAAGTAGGATTCCCATGCTCAAGGAGAAAGTCCCAGAGACAGGGAATGGCCATGTCTGCAGGGGACAAGTGCTATCCTTTAGCTGGCTTCAGAGCCCTCCAGTCATCCTCCATGTGGCTCAGCATGGAGATGGCAAGAGTTCCTTTCCACCTTCCCCAAGAGCTAAACCAGTCAGGTCCACCTGCTTTAGATCTTACAGAAAGCTGGTTTTAAACCAGTTCCTCAGTTGACCATGTACTCCAGGATCTGCAACATGGATAGCCTAGAAAGATGATTCACATGAGAGGGTGGGTTTATTTGCTTGTTTTTAAGGATTTTTGTAAAGAAAAAGCTCAAGCCTTTTGTTCAAAATAGGAAATCTAGGACAGGGAGTTCAGTTCAGTGGTAAAATACATGCCTGGCATTTACAAGGCCCTGGGCAGAGAAAAGAGAAGAGGGGGGTAGGTAGCCCTGGGCTCCATCCTCAGGATCAGAGAAAAGAAAGAGATGTAGCAAACTCCTAGTGTTTGTTTATATCTACTCCAATGGAATAAGGAAGTATAAGATTTTCTTCTGGCTTATTTAAAAGAAAAGTCCTAACACTGATATCATTTAGAAAACAGAGGTCAAACTCAATTTCAGTCCATGACCAGGATAACTAAGGTTCAGGGAGAAAACCAATTAGAACCATAGCATTTATTCTCATTCTCTCTCTCTCTCTCTCTCTCTCTCTCTCTCTCTCTCTCTCTCTCTCTCTCGTCTTGCGCTTTTGGAGGTCCCATCTAACTAAGCAGCAGCTGGATAATTCAGATACCATTGAGAAAGTGAAGAACTTATTTTTACCTTGCTGAGGTTATTTGCACCAGCAGTTGATGGGCCCCATCATTTCCCAACTAAGCAATACAGTTTCATTTTCAGCATCTGGGGAAATTGAATAGGCCGAGAGTCTGAATACTTACAATTTGTAAGAGAAAGAATAGCATAGAAGTATTGATGAGTTGTAGAGCACGAAATGTTTTTATCTCCGTACTTAAAAGCAATTCTATTTTTCTACACATGTTCTCAAAGAGTATCACAGAACAACCAGTTCTAAACCATGGCAACATGGTTAAGCCCCTCCTACCCTTTCTTCCCTCTGCTGTCTTGATCATACATCTTGCTGACCAAGCCTGTCTTATTTCCAGCTTGTAGCCATCGTTCCTTTGATAACTTGTCCTTGCCCTGGAGACCCCTCCCTCCCCACTCTTTTTTTTTCTTACTCTATATTGATTTTCCTTTCTGATGAAAGTGTTCTGGCCTTTCCTATGCACTGGCCAGAAAGATCCAGAGAGTGTATGTGGTGGTAGAGGGATGGGGGGGCGCTTGAGGGCTCCCCTCCATGGTCAGGGAATATGGAAGGAGCTATAAATCACAAGAATGAATCTTTCTCTTTGTCACTTGTCATAAATGTAGAATATTTAATCACGATAGGACTAGAAAAAGATGAACTTCAAAATCCATCTGACACACTTTTGGTCCAGACCTGAGTTGTTGGTCATGGTGGAGAGGGGAGGTAGGAGGAGGAGACGGAAGGGCAAAGCTGTCCGACCATCCATCTGTCCATCTGTCTGTCTGGCCATCAGCAGGGGTCTTTCCAAGTCCTGCCTGCCTCCTCTTTCCATAGAATCTGGTCTCTTCAGCGTGTTTCCCTTTCTCTCAAGCCTTTTCTTAGTTTACTTACAAACGTTGTTGACTTTGTCTCACATGTTGAGCTCAACCACTTCCTGATACTTCTGCTGCAGTGCCCTAATCTAAACTATGACCAATCCCTCCCCAGACTGTTGCCATGGCAACAGTCTATTATTAAAAAAAAAACAAACCTGTCGATGCCTGAGTATCTTAAAGCAACCCTAATTTTTTTTTTTTAAATTCTTCAAATCAAGAAATTTTAGATGCATCTCACTGTGCTAAAATCAAGTTAGCAGGACCGGTTCCTTCTGGAGCCTCCAGAGAAAAATCCACACATCTGGTCTTTTCCTATCTCCATATACTGCCTGCCTTTGCCACCTCAAAGCACACAGGGTAGGGGAGACAATCCTACCTCTGCTTCCCCCCTGCCACAACCCCAGTCTCTCCTTAAAGAACTCTTGTGATGACTTCAGTTTCCCCTTGGGGGAAACCAAGAATTGTTTGTCCATCTTAGAACAGCTGGTAACAGTGACTACTCCATCTGCGGCTTTAATACCTCCTCGCATTCCTGCAGTTTCGGAAAGCATTTCTGGGAGGCCATTTCTTTGCTTACCTTGCCTCCCAGCTTGCTCCCACCCTTGCCTGGCTTTAATCTCCTCCTCCCTCTGCAATTACCTGATCCCATGAGTTAGATCACTTAACCACGTCACCTTGGCGTGCTCAGTGCCTTCTCATGCCGAGACCCAGCTGCTGCCCTGTTAATAATCTGTTTGCGAATAGTGGCTATTTCTGTTGTGCCTGGGTCATCTCCTCTGCACACTGGGCATTCAGATTGCAATCAGTTTCATACTGTTGTAGGCTGCCTTCAGCTGAATTCAGGAGTAAGGCTGCTCCTGTACTCTGTGTAATCTTTGCCCTGGCTCTGTGGTGTAGATTGGTCTTTGAATCATCTGTAGCTCAGAGAAACTGGGATAGCATGAAATCCCCAGGAACCTGAAACCTTGAAGAGAATGGTAGATGCAGGCGCTGTGCGAAGGGCTTAGTTTCACGGTGCCCTAATGTGGTAAAGCATGGGAAACATTAGGCAATAGTTGAACGCCTCACAGAGAAAGTCTAAAAATTATGCTTGCCTTGTTTCCTGTTTTGTGTGTCCACTTATCCCAACAGATATTAACTATTAAAACTGATTTAAACGCTCCTTTCTGTCCCATACCCATTCCTCCCTTAGACTCCAGTTCTCGGGTCCTCAGGACATAGTCTGATGTCCACTCCTGCCCAGGCTGTCAGATGGCAGTCCCATGCTCAGAAGATGGGCCAAGCTGGCTAGCCTGAGAAACAGGCCACAGATAAGGAACGCTATTTCTTCCTAGGATTCTGGGTCAGCCTGAGGCGGGGCACTGGGCTCTCTGTCCCAGGGTTCCCTCCTTTTATTTTGTTTTAGGCAAAAACTTTCTGTGTAGTCCTGGCTGGCCTGGAACTCACTCTGTAGATCAGGCTGGCCTTGAACTCAGAGATCTACCTGTCTCTGCTTCCCAAATGCTGGGATTAATGGTGTGTCCACCTGGCCTCTCTCCTACTTTATCTCTTAATGGGATAGAATGAAAATGAGTGGGGACCAGTCAAAGTCCTCCCTGCACATGCTAGCTAAGTCATTATTCCTTAGCCAGAAAGACTCATTTATGCTTTAGGCTAACAGAACAATCAAATATTTTCCTTATATACCCTCCTCTCTTTGTACCCATGTATTCCTTTTTTACTTTTAATTAAAACTTACTGACCTGCATTGTGATTTCCTCTTTAAACGTAATAAAATATTTCTATAAGAAACCCTTTCAGAAACCACTCTCACAAAGACTCTGAACTCACCATAAGAGAGAACTTGATATCGAATAGGGAAACATGGTTAAAAGTTAATTTTGTTCACCGTTTGCTACTCTAAGAGTTGATGATGATCCCAGGCCCTTGACTGCATAACGACCCAGGAGTCTTTGGTGATCACTGAATCCACACAGCTGCTACTACTCCTGGCTTGTGTTTCAGATGTCACAAGATCAAGACAGGAAGTCTCAGTGTGACACTAAGACCCCATCCGTGCAGAGAGGAGAACACACCCATCACAGTGTAAAAAGAAGTCACACAATATATCAACTGAGTGCCAAGACTGGGGGTCAGCAAGATGGCCCCTGCTGTTCATGAACATGTTCAGCGTGGTCATCCTCAGCAACGACAAATAGCATATGGTTGTTCACCTGCCCAGCTCCCTATCTGTCCTCTCTTCTCTAACTTCTCCAATCAGAGAGAAGTACTAGAAGAAGTACTAAACACCATAAAGATGCAGCTGAAGGGGGGTGAAGGGCTGGAGAGATGGCTCAGCGGTTAAGAGCACTGGTTGCTTTTCCAGAGGTCCTGAGTTCAATTCCCAGCAACCACATGGTGGCTCACAACCATCTGTAATGAGACCCGGTGTCTACTTCTGGCTTGCAGACATGCATGCAGGCAGAATGCTGTATGCATAATAAATAAGTCATATATATATGTGATATATATATGACATATATATGACACATATATATATGACATATATATAATATATATATATATGACATATATATATAAAAGCAGCCAAGAAAATCCACACAAGACTACTAGCTTATGAGATGGGCAACCTGCATAAGGCATCACAGTGGGGCCCAGGTGAGTTCCAGCAGAGCTGGACATGCAGGAAAAACACAAGAGATTATTCACAGAGAGTCTAGTACAGCAAAGACCTGGTCATGGCATGGGTCTGAAGGGCATTAGCTGGCAGTAGTACACTTGTTATTGTTAACGAAGGTTGCTGGGAAATACCATCACCATCACCATCTTTCTCCCCTTAGCACTTAGAAGGATCCAAGCAGGACTGCACAGCAGGGCAGTGTCAGGGACAGCATGGTGGCTTAGGTGAGGTATCTGTTCCTACTGTCCAGGAATAAATATAAAGAGTCAGAAGGAGAAGACTATGCCAAGAGCTGAAATTATGCCAAGTGTCAGAACCAGGGAATCATGGTAGGAAGCTCGGGTCCAAAGCCAGGGCCGCTCATGAGTAAGAAAGGAAATGATTGGTCAGGAGCCAGGAAGAAGACAGAGCAGAAAAGATGCTTAGAGAAATCAAGGAGGATCCTGGGAGAATGTCTAAAACAATGCCAGCCGGGCATAGCTGGTTAACTACCAGAGAGCCGACCGCTCGGGGCTTATAAAAGATGCCCTGTGGGCCTCAGAGTAGGTCCGACTGCGTAGCTGGTGACCCCGGAGAGCCAGTTGGAAGTGCTGATGCCAAGACCATGCCCAGATTCACTGAAAATCAAAGCCCAAGAATGAGCTAGCCCCTACACTGAGAAACTGCAGTCAGGCAAAATACCGATGTGCTCTACTTCCACCGTGTAATAAGAATCACCCAGGGAATTTCAAAAGTACCCATGGCCAGGGCCCGCCCTAGATTAATTCATCAAAATCTTGGAGGCATGGGGCCGTGGAGCACCGCTAGTTTTTAAACTCCCTGAGAGAATCAAATGGAAAAGCCGCTAGTTCTGCGAAACTTCCTAGGGAGAAACTCCTCATAAATTACAAACATCAATATGTCATAAGGCCCACGCTGGAGACATTGGAGTGGTTTACAACCATGTGTTGTAGATTATCCGTCCTTGTCTTTGGGATCTGTACAGCCTTAAGTTAGATGTCTTATTGCAATGACCTTTAGCAGTTCCCAACTGCAGCTGGCAGCCCACTGAAGACCTTCTCTCTCCAGCCTCAACATGGAAGCCTGGGGCCGGCACGGTAAGGAGGCTGCATACCACCCCAGGTGACCCACAAAACACGAAGCTCAGCGCCGAGGAACGCCGAGGTCGGTTCAGGTCTGTGGTGATTGTGGTCTTCATGGTCTGCTGAGCTTTGCAATCTGGGCTGGGATTTTATGCATCCCTCCTGAATTCCAGTTAGTAGAGGAAGGGGTGGTGCTATGCCAATGTCTTCCTTTCTGGCTTGCTGCTTTCCTGACCTACCCTCACCTTCCTCTGTAGCCAACCACGGTATCTCAGAAATACTCTGCATGTTTGATGCCAGACCCCACATCCTGGGGACTGAGGATCATGTTAAGACCACTTGCAGCTCCCTCCAGCCACCACAGCCATTATAATTACATGCAATTCATTCATAAGGGTGTGTATGAGTGTATCAGAAGGTCTGACTAATTCCACTCATAATATCCTCCAGCATCCCATAGTGTTAAGGGTCCACTCGGTTCCTTCTCCTAGACTAATTGATCTGAAAACAATCCATGCCTGATAGTCTCTGAAGAACTCCTAGGTTGCCCACTCTGCCAGGCTCAGCCCAACGAGGAGTTCTCCTGGGTCTCCAGGGCAGTAGAGCCCCCAACTCCTCCACCCCTCATCCCATGAACCCTGGCATTTTCCTCATGCAGCCTCACTGTCATGGGGTGAACTGAGCCCCCTTTACACACAATAATTTTTTTAGAGATCTGTTTGCTGTCTTTTCAGTAAGACCTGGTGAGGCACAGAGCTGTCCCTTCTATGCTCAGTCTTGACTTCTCGGTCAACTGAAATAGGAGGGTGCTGACTGAGCCAAGTTGTTAGGAAGGTACCCACCTTCCTCACAGTGGTTCTCAGCCTGTGCACCACCACCCCTTTGGAGTTTGAATAACCTTTTCACAGGGGGTCACCTAAGACCATCCGCATATCAGATATTGACATTACAATTCATAACAGTAGCAAAATCACAGTTATGAAGTAGCGAGGAAATAATTTTATGGTTGGGGGTCACCACACATGAGGAACTGTGTTACGGGGTTGCAGCGTTAGGAAGGTTGAGAACCACTGTTATAGGTAAACGTTGGCTTCTACTGCTTCCGCTCTCCAGGTCCTTCCCAGCGCCCTAGCCTTTTGGCTCAGCCCTTCAGAGCATTCCCCACCCCCACCCCCGAGGCCTGGAAGGAAAACATGGGTTTGGTTACGCCCTCTCCGATTTAAAAACAGCAAAGATGAGTCTCAAAGCATTGGAGCAACTTACCCCAGGCAGATCTCTGACTAAAACTTCCTGCTCACAGACACCTAACCTGAGAGACCAGACGAGCCTCTCTGGAGTACTCTAAAGGATTCTGGAACAAACTCTCCCAAGGTCCTCTACATGGACCCTCCAGGTCCACTGTGGAAAACTATAAATTAGAGATATTTCTTTGGGCTGGGGCCGTGTGAAAATACACATCCTCTGGAAGGTGTAGATCATGGTTGGTGTCAGGCAGCAGGGAACATGGTAGCCTCTGGATTTTTCTGTCCTGCTTGGAATGCAGCTTACAAAATAGAGTAGGGGACCAGTTTATTGAGGTAGGGAAGAAAGATGGGGTGAAGCAGGATATCCTCAGAGCTGGGACCTGGAGATCAGCCTGGGGTTAAAAGTCCTGGTTTATTTCTCTGTGCTTCCCGCCACCCCCAATAAACTATGGAAGAGGATAGTCTCCTGCACTGAAGACTGCTGAGGGCAGGTGAAGAGAAGTGAGAAGTGTGGAGAACAGAGTAGGAGGTCAGTGTGAAGTAAGAGTTGCCCTACAGCGTTGCCTCGAAGTCGCTGTCCCTGTCCATCTCCAACGGCGTCCCTTTGCCGAGCCTCTTTCCCCATCTGTAAACCGGAAGCAGCTCACACAGCTGGCTTAAGCGAGATCATTTATGTAAAGTCCTAGCGCATAGCCTGGCTCTCAACCACTCAGACGCATTAAGATCTTTCCCATTGAGCATTCTTAAGCTTCTCAAGGTGAGTCTGGACTGGTCTCTCCTGACTGATTCATCTGCTTGCCACTGTACCAGTTCTAAACGGGGAGACTGTTTACACGCGAACAAGACACAACTTAGGCCTTAAGCAGCTGTCTGGGGCAGGGAGCTATCCAATAAGCACAAATTACTTTTACCCGCCACCTTTACACTTGAGATGTTTCTGCCTTGATACCGGCCAGTGCTGGCATATTGTCTAGGCTCCGCCCCACAGTTACCTGGCAACAGCCAGGTGTGCCTGACTCACTATGAAAGGGGCTGCTTGCCCCTTCCTCACTCTCTCGCTCTCTTCTCTTCTCCTCTTGCTCTTGTGCTTTACCCTCTTTCCCCTCTCTCCGCACTCCCCTCCCTCTCTCTCCATGTGCTCATGGCTGGCCTCTACTCCTCTACTCTCTTTCTCTGCCTTTCTCTGTCTCTACTACCCTCTCAACTCTCCTCCCCATGCCCTGAATAAACTCTATTCTATACTATACTGTTGTGTGGCTGGTCCCTCAGGGAGAAGGGATGCCTTAGCATGGGCTCACAGAGACACCCCCTTCCCCCACACCATACTGCGCCTCCACCAGACATATCCCCTCTTCCCTATTTCTTTTTTTTTTTTTAAGATTTATTTTATGTGTGTGCATGTACGTGTGTGTGTGCACGTGTGCATGCGCGCGCTCTATCTGCTTGTATACTTGCAGGCCAGAAGAGGGCATCAGACACCCATTAAAGATGGTTGTGAGCCACCATGTGGTTGCTGGGATTTGAACTCAGGACCTCTGGAAGAGCAACCAATGCTTTTAACCACTGAGCCATCTCCCCAGACCCTGCCTATTTCTTTTTATAAAAACACAACAGTAAGCCCTTCATGTATGGCCCCTGCTCACCCACAGTGTGCAAATTATAGAACTTCACTGGACCTCAGAGGGCATGAGGCAACTAGCTGCCAGTGAAGGGGTAGGCAGAGCTGTACAGAAGGCTGGGACTCTGAACCAGCTGAGGCAGTGGTGTAATCAGGAGTGGGCTGTCCCGGGGAAAATGCCATTCTAGAAACACGATCTCTTTGGTTCAGTTGCAAGTCTAGAGATACTGACCACTTTGGGATGCAAGGTCTGGTAGTTAAAGACTATGCTTTATTGAAGTAGAAGGTACACAAAGAGAAAATACCATATCCATTGGAGAAATCAATGCTCAAGGCTTCTATCTGTGACACCCACATCCTGCCCAGCTCCTTCTGCACCATGTCCTTCAGGGTTCTGTAGCCACTTTGGCTGCACAGTTACTGTCTCCCCAGAGTGTCCTGACTCCAGCTTTGAAAAGAAAACCAGAAACAGTCTTGGCCTAAAGACAGAGCAAGATGAATTTGACCACACTTCCACCCAAGAGGCCACTGGGCAAGTCTGTAGGGTCTCAGGACCAAGAATTAGTGGTATCTTGGAGGTCAGACCATCGTGGCCACCCTGTGAGTGACTCTGCTCCTCTGGAACCCCCAACCACACTGCCACAAGCCACACGCCAGGGTGAACCCATGGGACAGAGACTGGGGCTCTGTGTCCCTTCACTTCTTTCACCTTTCACTGTTGACACTGCTCTAAGGGAGGAG
Organism: Rattus rattus; assembly: GCF_011064425.1. Taxonomy (NCBI): domain Eukaryota; kingdom Metazoa; phylum Chordata; class Mammalia; order Rodentia; family Muridae; genus Rattus; species Rattus rattus. The sequence goes on along the minus strand of NC_046163.1, from coordinate 59,832,519 downwards.
CCTAGAGCTGATTTCTTTGCTGAAGCCACCTCTTCCCAAACGCCTTAGTGGTTGATGCTCATGGTAGCGAAACAGAGGGCTCTGACCTGTGTTGATGCCCTCCAGAGGGGAAGGCAAGGTACTCTCAAGGGCTGTGGCAGCCCTGACTTTCATGAAATTACAGCTTGGCTGCCATGCAAGAAACAGACACACAGACACACACTCACAGAGACAGACACACACACACAGAGACAGACAGACAGACACACAGACAGACACACACAGACAGACAGATAGACACACACAGACACACAGAGACAGACACACAGACACACACAGACAGATAGACACACACAGAGAGACACACAAACAGACACACAGACACACACACAGACAGACACACAGACACACACACAGACACACACAGACACACACACACACACACACACACACACACACACTTGGGCAGACTAGTCATCAGAGCAGTGGTTCTCAACCTGTGAGTCATGACCCCTTTGGGGTCACATATCAGATAGCCTGCATATCATATTCACATTACAATTCATACAGTAGCAAAGTTACAGTTAGGAAGTAGCAACAAAATAATTTTACTGTTGGGGTCACCACGTAAGGAAGTGTCACAGCACTAGGAAGGTGGAAAACCACGGCATCAGAACAATAACGCTATCCACTGAATGCCTTCCAGATAAAAGCCTTCACGGGCACCTCTTTCACTCTTTCCTGCTAACATGTAATTCACACCAAAGGAGACCTGGAAACATCAGGATCACATAAACCAGAGCCATGACCAGGGTCATATTCTCCAAACAGCAAAGCACTCAGGGCACACAGGTCAGGCACCCTGGTAGCATGAATCAACGTCGACCCATTACCTCCCAGGTCACCTGTGGGGAGTTAGTAGTCCGAGGTCTTATCACTTCAAGATGAACCAGCTGTCAACTTTGATACATAGTAGGCTCTAATCAGAAAAAAAGAACTCCCCTAAATTTTGCCTAACACAGAACTGGGCAGTGCCCCACCATTGATGTGGGAGGGTCAGGCTGTTACCAAGCAGTGAAGGAGGAGATGTTCCTTAAGCAGTCTGTCATGGTGAGGGACAAATCCCTCAGAGGAAATACTGACAAGAAAAGGAAAGGTTTTACGTGATTCTGTGTCCTGGTGGCTTGACGCCACAGAGAGGGAGATCCATTAAATGCTAGACTCTTTAAAAAAAGATCACTTCCAAGCTCCTATGAAAGTTGGCATAATTTTGCCCATTTTTTGGGGGTAAAGGAACTATGTTAGTTAGCATTACATCCTGTAACAAAATTCTTGAAGCAAACTAACCTCTCAAGAGGAAAGGATCGCTTGAGCAGAGGTTCTTAAAGTTCCAGACCAAGATCAGGTGGCCCTATTACTCTCTGGGCCTCTGCTGAGGGAATCCATTATGGCAGGAGCCTGTAGTAGTTCAAAACTGCTTATATCACAGGCCAGGAAGCAATAAGGAAGAGGAAGAGATGGGATCCGTGTGCCCATAACCTGAGGACCTCCTGAAGGTCCGCTGTATCTCCTTCCCTCCGTAGGGGCCACATCTTTACTACAAGAGCCTTTATGAGAACAACTATATTGAAATCCAAAGCCAACCTAAGGAGGGTCTGGAATTCACTAACAGCACACAGGTAACAATAGCAGCGCCAAGAGTGAACCCTGACCCTGCAGAGGCCAGAATCTGACATCAGATGTCTTCCTTAATCACTCGTTACTTTATTTTGCAACAGAGTCTGTTACTGACACTGGTGTTTATCAATTTAGGTAGACCTGCTGGTCCACAAGTCCCAGGCATGCTCCTGTCTCTACTTCCCAGTCCTGAAACTACAGGTGTGTGCAGACACACTCATGTTTTACATGAGTGCTAGGGATGTGAACTCAGGGACTTACACTCCCAGGGCAAGCACTTGACCAACTAAGTCATCGCAGGTCCTGGACAGCTTCTTCTGATGCCCACCCAACCTAGCCATCCTGACACCAGGAATCCAACTGTTGTCTTCCAACCCAGTGGCTTCAGACAACCCAGTCATTTGATCAACCTCAGTGTCACCTGGGGTGCCTGGTTTGGCTCAGATCATTTTTAAAAATTTGGTATAAAGCTACAAGCAACCCAGAGTCATTCTCATTAAGACTCTCTGGAAACCCAAAGTCTTGAAATGGAAGGTCTGAATTCTGTACATTAACCCTGAGTGAGCGACTCAGGGCACACACTGCTCTCATCCTTGTGACAGCCTAAGCCTGCTTCCTTTCAAGTATGCATGAAAACAGCATTTAAAGGACTAAATGTTAATCCCCAGTGTAGCTGTAAATTATGCAGAGCCAGAGTAATAATCCTTTAAATAGAATCATGGGTCTGCCTCTGCCATTATGTCCTTATCTTTAAAAAGTAAGGACCAGCATCTCTACCAGCTGGACTTTCTATAAGCATAAATAAAATATAAATGTAAACATTATTTTATAATTAGTCTGGCCACCTGTGGGAACTGAGAGACAGAGCCAATACTGGACACCACCATAAAATTCAGAGTCTTCTAAAACTCATTTCAAGCCAGGCTCAGTAGCAAACACCTGCCACCCCACCATTTGGGAGGTAGAGTCAGGAGGAGCAAGAGTTCAAGGCTATCTCTGTCTAACAAAGGGAGTTTGAGCCATCCCGAGCTATGTGAGACTGACTCTGGTTCAAAACAAAAGACTAAAACTTAAACTAAAAATAAATAAAGGCTGAAGATGTGGTCGCACCAGTAAATTACTTGGTGTGCAGACATGAAGACTCGGGTTTGAATCCCCGGCACCCGTGTAAAACAAGGCAGAGATAGGAGGATGTGCAGGCCAAGTAGCCTTGCCAAATCCATGTGCTCCTGGGTCACTGAGTGTCTTAGTCAGGGTTTCTGTTCCTGCACAAACATCAGGAGCAAGAAGCAAGTTGGGGAGGAAAGGGTTTATTCAGCTCACACTTCCACATTGTTGTTCATCACCAAAAGAAGTCAGGACTGGAACTCAAGCAGGTCAGGAAGCAGGAGCTGATGCAGAGCCATGGAGGGATGTTACTCACTGGCTTGCTTCCCCTGGCTTGCTCAGCTTGCTCTCTTATAGAACCTAAGGCCACCAGCCCAGGGATGGCACCACCCACAATGGGCTGGGCCCTCCTCCCTTGATCACTACTTGAGAAAATGCCTTACAGCTGGGTCTCATGGAGGCATTTCCTCAAGGGAGGCTCCTTTCTCTGTGATAACTGCAGCTTGTGTCAAGTTGACACACAAAGTAGCCAGGATAGTGAGATTTCTGCCTCAGAGAAGAAGAAGAAGAATAGACATACCTGACACTGACATATGGCATCCACATGCGTTCATACCCACATGCCCCTGCACACACACACACACACTCATGCATGAGTAACGAAAACCTTCATGCAAATAAACAACAAATAGAACTAATTTTCACTGATGCATTAGCCCAGCCCAGGGCCCGGACATGCCAAAGAGCCAGACTCACCTGCAGTGTGGCTCATTCCGCCACCCTGTACTTCTTCACCTGCAGCCTTAGAGTGTCCTGCCAGCCTGACTGTGGGGCAGCCTGACTGTGGAGCAGCCTGACTGTGGGACTGTCATGAGGTTTAGTGAAATAATGCAGCTGAGGCACTCAGCCTGCTGTCAAGCAAGCAGAAATGTGTAAGAGGAATTAAAACCGGTGAAGTAAAAAAATCACTCCCAAGAGATTTGCTCCAGCAAAAGGAAGCTCTGTCCACATGGGGTCAGCCTCCTTAGTGGTCAGAGTGGGCCTGGCCAGCCTTGCTGAAGCAGAGAGGCATGTAAATATAGACTTCTCTTGGATAGGGGGAAGTGTTCCAGGACCCCGCAGATACCCAAATCTTGAATACCCAAGTCTGCATAGGATCCTAGAACCATAAAAATTACAATAAATAAAATGACAAAGCACCTGCTTATAAGCTGTACACACACACACACACATCCATGTACACACACACACACACACACACACACACACACACACACACACACACACACACACACACACACTTAGATGACTTACAATCCCTAAAGAACATGAATGCACATTATTTAAGGATCGCTAACGAGAAGTTTGCACATGCTCAGTACAATTCTTTTTGTACCAAACATTTCTGTTCAGAGTTGGTTGAACCCAGGGATGTGGGTCTGAAAGACCAACTCTAAGTCTGCTGGGTAAACATGGAAAAGATGGGCTCTGAGCTGCTCTTACTGTCCCAGTGGCCTCCTGGAGCACCCAGGCGTAAGCTTCCTTGCTCTAGGGCTGCCTTCCTTGTCCCCAGGCTCCAGGATCACACCTCTCGTCCTCCCTCCCTTTGTTCCTGAAATGACCTTCAGACCTGGTGGCCCAGTGACACAGCTTTGACTTGGATAAACTCTCATGGGTCTACTCATTTCTAAGACTGCACCTACCTGGGGCAATGGTCCCCTATCTGGGCAGAGACACAGGAGACACATCTGGGCTAGGATGAGACTTGGAACCAGAATCAGCAAGTTTCCAACCAGGGCTTCTGGGTCCCTGTTTTTCTAGGAAACCCTCAGTCTTAGCACCAAGCATGCTGCCCTGGGGGAAATCTGCTGAGCCTCTTGGAGGTGGTGGGTACAGTGGTATCAGGAGAAGTCAGTAATAAGGAACAGGCCAATGGTGCTCAGCCCAGCCCTTGTTACTTAAAGCCTGTGGCTGTGTAAGGGCTTTGAGGTTCATGAGGAGCCTTTCATTCCTCCCTGTTTTCTGCTGATTATCTGCTCGCCCTCCTCTGAGCCCCACACCACAGTCTCCCATTCCACTCGGATCTCCTAGCTCCAGTTTGGAATCAGAGACTCCAGAGTCTTTTACCCCTCTGCCCGGTGGAGTGTCTGTCTGGACCAGGTGGGAGTGTGTGGTCTTTGGGGTCAGAGCCATAAGATTCTCATCTCACCTTGGCTGAGCCCAAGCTCTCATTATGCACCCCGATTTAACTCCAGGCTCCTGGAAGGGTGGGGGTGGGATGGGATGTAAGGCAGAAGAATGTCCAGCGCTAAGTGAAGCCAAGTCAGAGCGGTGGTGATGGGGGCTTCCCTCAGAGCTCCTCCATATCCTCCTCTGCGCTGTCCCAGCTCCTTACAAATCACCCCTGAGGTTGCACAGTAGAACCAGGCTCCCCTCAGAAGCCTTTCCAGCCCTCATGCACGAGACACTCTAACAGCTCCTGGCATAGTCAATGATCACACCACAAAATCCTACACTTAGAGTGACTCTCTTGTTCCTTTTTATGTGTGAATTTTCTTTTCCTAACAACACTTCCAAATCTTTTAGGAACAAGCCTGACTTACTTACAATTTAAAAAGGAGAAAAAACTCACGACAGCTGTTAGGGTGTCAGAGAGCTAAAAGTACTCAATAAATACCATCGGAGGACAATGCATGTGTTCTGGGCGGGCTATCACCCAGCACGAGGCTTGCACATCAAAGCTCAACACTGGTTGGATGAGTGAATGAATGAATGAATGAATGAACATCCCTCTGTTTCCTATTTCATTACCACATTACACTTATTCACCAGCGTGATTTTCTGAGAAACAATAAAAATATAAAACGACAGGAGGAGAGAAAAATATAACCAAGTGGGAGAACTTCGCTTGGTAGAGACAGCTCAGGGAGACTCCTGGCTCCTCGTCCTCTCCTTGGCTGGCAGGGAGTGAGGCACACATTTGGGAGACACATTGCAAACACCCAGGCTCTGAGGCTTTCACTCGCATCTCTCTTCACACACCCCTGCCTCTCCGGTAGCTGTAAAGCCACGGGATGGCAAATTTTAATACAAAAACCCGAAGCACACATTTAAGCCGCCGGTGCTCAGAGAGACGAGTCGTGCACCGTACTTGAAGCGCATTTATCCATGAGCTGCACCCCGCAGAAGGAGATTTCTGTTTACTAATGGCGGCAATTAAGGCGAAGGTTTAGGCTTCAAAAAGTTACTGTTTACGCTAGCAGATATGCTAATCAATTTTCCTGCCACACATAATTTTGGACTCTAGCTTCAGTCTGTAGAATGTGGCACAACCCCAGAGACCTCCCTCTTCCTGGTCATATCCAAAACCCTGCTTGGTGGTGATCACTGAAATGACTGGAACATCTAATGGTAACACATTATCCCTCTGTCTCACTTGCAAAGCGGGTGGGGTCAGCCAACACTGCAATCGAGTGTACCTGTTTGCATAAAGCATTAGCACACGCCGTAGGTGAATAGCTCCTCAACAAATGCTCGTCAGGGTGAGATGTACCACACTCTAATCCACATCATAGTGTTGGGTGAAACACAACATGGCTGTATTAGGCCACGAACACTAGTGGAAAGAGAGAGACCAAAGAAACCATAAATCTTTGCCTTCCTGATCCTGGTTGCTCTAGGATGTGCTCTCTGGGTGTTTATAGAATTGACTGCCTGTCATCTCCAGCCTCCAAGACGTGTCCTGCAGTGACACTCTCTTCCTGGACGTCACACAATCATCCCACTTCCAGGGATAGATCATAGAACGCTCGTGATTTCTCCCCCCCTCACCTGGATCTTTCTGGTGGAAGCAACGAGCCATTCTGTGAAGAAGGGGCCGTGGCTTCTCAGTCAACACCTATGAAGGGGTCACTGTGGGGGCAAATCCCATTCCAGTTAAGTTGTCAAATGCCTACAGCTGGCCTACATCTGTGACCCCAAGAGTGGACCTGTGCCAGAAGCTCCCAGGGGAGCAGCTTCAGATCCTTGACACAGAAACTGGCACCATGAACGTTCACTGTGGCACAAAACTGGGTTGTCACGTAACTTACAGCACAGCCATCGTTTACCCTTTGGTAAACCTTGACAACATTCTGCAGTCTGCAGTCCATACAAGCAGGCCAGGGCACTTACTCTAAAACACATCAGCATAAGATAGAGAAAGGAGACCCAGGCACCGCCTGTAATTCTAGTTACTAGGGAGGCTGAGGCAGGAGGATTGAAGGGATTACGTAATGAGTTTGTGGCAGGCACTGCAACTTAGAAAGAGCCTGCTTTCAAGATAAAAATTACAAAAGGACTGGAGATGAGGCTTGGTGGTAGGACACTTGCCTAGCACTGGTTAGACTCTGAGTTCCATCCCCCCAAGTACTGCACACTGAAAACGCGAGCATCACATCCACGCAAAGGCAAAGGAAAGATATGCAAACAGAATTCTAATTTCTAAAGTGTTTCCTTTTCCCCTCGGGTGTGCTACAGCGTCCTCTGTTGGACATCTATCCTTGGCCACCGTCCCATCTTTACTCACGTGTCCCAAGACGCAGGCTCTAGCACAGGTAAATTCTGCACAGGGAAAGGTCTGTATGTTCTTTCCACTTCTCCTTTTGGAAAAGTTTCCTCCAAAAACTCCTTAACTCACTAAGTCAGGGGAGGAGAGGAGCCTCCAGGGCCTGTTCTAGTCAGTACAGGGTGGGGGAAGGGGCACAAATGTGGGGGGAGTGTGAGCACACATGGGTATGTGTGTCTCTGGAGAAGAAACCCTGAAAGCATGAGGGAGAGAAGGAATAGGGGTAAAGGTCAAAGGCCCCATGAGGTGAGTCTTCCCTTTGCCCATCCTGTCCCATCTCTGCTACCCTATAAACAGGTATAGGGTCTACTAACAGGTTATACTAACCCTATAAAACAGGCAAGACACATGCATTGGAGAAGAGAAACCCATGAAGGGACAAGACTCTACGTCAGCTCTTACGTATTGAACTGAAGATGGCCTAGCGACTTGAAAGCAGAGAAAGTGGGAGCCCATGCATGAGCCATAGTATATCACAGGGCTGTAATAGAGAGGAGGGAGGGCCAATGAGATCCCCATGGACATCCTGTACAGATGAAATGATGACTGGGAGGAAGGATGGGATGGGGGAGGAACAGGAGGATGGACCAGGCGAAGGAAGCAGAGAAACAGACGAGAGTTCCTTAGGGGCTGGCACAGCCTCCTCTTCATCTTTGTATGTTCAAGCTTTTCCACGGCAGAAGTATTTTTAAGCATTCATGGAATAAATGAACGAGTGTGTAAATAATACACGAATGAATAGACAGATCAATTAGCCTGCATGTAACGATCTTATTTAACTATCCACTCAGCCTGTGAATGGCAAGTCCGAAGTGTGTGGCTTTATGTCATGAGTTTACTACACATTTGTCATTGCGTAGTTATC